>NC_081860.1:17737026-18023431 GCF_963259705.1 Myotis daubentonii | reverse complement strand
TGTATGGCTCCCTCAGATGGCCACCTGTTCCGATCGACGGCGCACGCACGTTCTGAGCCGCACGTCAACACGCACGAAGACGTGGACAATGGGGTCTCTGGATGGTCCGCCTCCAAACAAGGAAAGTTCTATTGGGACGGCCGCCACCAATCCCCTGAAAGACGGGGGAATGTGTGGCTAGGGATGGACATGACTTGGAATAAAGCACCTTGATGTTTCTCTTGAAATTATCGTGTTTTCCTGGATTACAAAATCCACATTTTTAACCGGTTGAGAGTCGATCCAAAAAACGTTTTTTTAAATATCCTTTATTGCTTTTGTACAGAGAGGAAGGGAGCGGGACAGAGAGTCAGAAACATCGATGAGAGAGAAACATCCATCAGCTGCCTCCTGCACGCCTCCGTACTGGGGATGAGCCCGCAACCCAGGTACATGCCCTTGGCCAGATTCGAACCCGGGACCCTTCAGTCCGCAGGCCGACGCTCTATCCACTGAGCCACACCGGTCAGGGCTCAGTCCGAATTTTTAACCGGTTAATGGTTAACCCGCATTTTTAACCGGTCAGTAGTTAATCCGCATTACTAACCGGCTAATAATTAACCTGGGTTCTGTAATCCAGGAAAACACGACCATTTCCAGAGAAACATCAGAAGTGCTTTATTCCAAGTCATGTCCATCGCTAGCCACACATTTCCCCCATCTTCCAGGGGATTGGTGGCGGCCGTCCCAATAGAACTTCCCTTGTTTTGAGGCCGACCATCCAGAGACCCCATTGTCCACGTCCCCGGACGTGTTGAAGGGCCGCTCAGAACGTGCGTGCGCCGTCGATCGGAGCGAGTGGCCATCTGAAGGAGCCATACGACAAAACAGCACACGTATCAAATCGCATACATACCAACCCGTGTGTAACTCCATCGATGGGAAAAAATCCGCGTTGCCGGCCGGTGCACCTCGTATATTTGAGAAAAAGGGAAAGCAGGCAGCATTGTCCAGTGCCCAGCACCCGACCGGGGCGGTGATCGAGCCCGGCCCGGTCCTGCTAACGACGGTCCCCTCTCTCTCTCTCTCTCTCTCTCAGGGAGGAGAAGCAGTACGTGAACCGCTTCTGGCGGGAGATCCGCGTCGGGGACTTCGTGCGGCTCCACTGCAACGAGATCATCCCCGCGGACGTCCTGCTGCTGTCCTCCAGCAACCCCGACGGCCTGTGCCACATCGAGACGGCCAACCTGGACGGGGAGACCAACCTGAAGCGACGGCAGGTGGTCCGCGGCTTCTCCGAGCTCGTAAGTGGCCGGGGGGCGGGGGGGGGGGTTCCCAGGGCATCGCGGGCACGGCGCCCACCGCGTCCACGTCCCCCCCTCCATCACGCCAAGCTGCGTTTCCTAGGAGACAGAGAGGAGACCGAGGGTCTGAGTGGACCCCTGGCCTCCCTGAGCCCAGGCCCCGCCTACCGCTGTGGGGAGCAGGACTCTCTCTCTCTCTCTCTCTCTCTCTCTCTCTCTCTCTCTTTCTCTCTTTCTCTCCCTCCCTCCCTCCTCCCTTCCCCTCTCTCTGGAAAGAAATGGGAAAAAAATGCCCTCGCCCAGCCGGCCAGGATGGCTCGGTGGTTGAGCATCAACCTAGGAACCAGGAGGTCCCTCTTCGATTCCCGGTCAGGGCACACGCCCGGGTTGCGGGCTCCATCCCCAGCGTGGGGCGTGCAGGAGGCAGCCGGTCCGGGATTCTCTCTCATCATGGATGTTTCTGTCTCTCCATCTCCCTTCCTCTCCGAAATCAATAAAGTTATATTTTTAAAAAAAAAGAGAGAGAGAAAATGAGAGGTGAAACGAGACCGTCCGCAAGGCAAAGGGCGGCGGCTGTTTCCTCCTCCCCTCAGCTCCTCGGACAGTTGGTCTTTAATTAAATTATCCGCGTCCTCCACGGAGGAACTGGGGGAGGAAGCGATTTATCACGGCCCCAGGGAGCGCGGACAGCCGGCGCGCTGCGTTAATTGGACCGGTCGATACGGAGCCTTTGCAGAAATGTCATGGTTTTCCTTTGACGTCCTGAAGGCTGGTCGCTGAGCCCGTAATTTATACCGTGGGCCTCTTCGCTGTCGGGCTTAACAGTCGCAGCCGTGCGGCGGTGGTGTTTTGGTTTGTGGGTTGTTGGTTGTTTTGTTTTTGTGGTCGGAGGATATTCATTCTGGAAAGGGCACCGTTGAGGAAGGAAAGGACTTTGAGAACACCATCGCCGATGTGAGACCAAAAACAAAAAAAACAAATTCATTCTAGCAGGTGGGGCTCCTCAGCCCCATCCTGTTTAAAAATATATATATTTTTTTAAAGCCATGGCCGGGGTTGGGGTTTTTTTTTTTGCTCAGTGGTTAGAGCAGCGGTTCTCAACCTTCCTAAGGCCGCGACCCTTTATTACAGCTCCTCATGTTGTGGCCCAACCATAAAATTATTTTCGTGGCGACTTCATCGCTGTCATGTTACGAATCGTCATGTCAATATCTGATATGCAGGATGGATTTTCACTGTTACACATGGAACATCATGAAAGCAGAGTGATCAATCACAAAAACAATACGTAGTTATAGACGTGTTTTCCGACGGTCTTAGGCGACCCCTGTGAAAGGGTCGTTCGACCCCCAGAGGGGTCGCGACCCACAGGTTGAGAACCGCTGGGTTAGCGTGTCAACCCGTTGACAGAAGGGTCACGGATTCGATTCCCGATCCGGGGCACGTGTCCAGCTGGCGGGGTTCGCTCCCCCACCCCCAGTCGGGACGCGTGCAGGAGGCAACCGAGCCATATGTCTCTCACATCAACGTTCCCCTCTCTCTCCCCCTCCCTTCTCCTCTCTCTGAAAAAAAAAAAAAAATCAATGGAAAAAATATCCCCGGTGAGGAATTAACAGCAGCAACAACAAAATCGTTCTCCCTCACCTTCGATGACTGGCTTTTTTTTTTAATTTTTATATTTTTATTGACTCCGGAGAGGAAGGGAGAGGGGGAGAGAGAGAGCAACATCCATGATGAGAGGGAATCCTGGATCGGCTGCCTCCTGCACGCCCCACACTGGGGACGGAGCCCGCAACCCGGGCCTGTGCCCCGACCGGGAATCGAACCCGGGACCCTTCCGTCCGCAGGCCGACGCGCTATCCACTGAGCCACACCAGCCGGGGCTTCGATGATGGACTTTAAAACAGTGGCTTAAAAATAAGAAGTTTAAAATGAAGCCCTTTTACATGGGTGATGAAGGCAGGCGGCTTCAAAGGGCGACGGCGTCGGGTTTGTGTTGGACGGGACTTCAAACAGCGGGCTCCCACGTGGCCTTTACAAAGCCCGTGGCGGCCTTGACCCACCGCCAGGACGCCCGTGAGGGCCGACCTTGGGAGGCGCCCGGCCTGACCTCGGTCCAGGGGACCGGCGTTGCCTGGGAGACCTTCTCCCGGCTGCTGTGTCGGCCTTGGTGGACGGTGGCTGGGACCGGTAGGCTGCGGGTGGAGTTCTGTAGCTGAGCTCGGACTGTCCGTCTCCGGCACCAAGACCATCTCAGGAGGGACACTCGGGCCCGGCCGGCGTGGCTCAGGGGTTGAGCGTCGGCCTACGAACCAGGAGGTCAGGGTTCGATTCCCGGTCGGGGCACAGGCCCGGGTTGTGGGCTCGATCCCCAGTGTGGGGCGTGCAGGAGGCGGCCGATCCAGGATTCTCTCTTGTCATTGATGTTTCTCTCTCTCTCCCTCTCCCAATACAAATATATATATATATATATATATATATATATATATATATATATATATATATATATATTTTAAAGCTGGTGACAGTGGCATAGAGAGCCCAGAGTTTGAGGGATGTTGAGGCACCCCCCACCCCGGGGAGGATCTGGGGGGGGGGGTGATCCTGAGACGGGACGGAGCTGCCGGCAGCAGGAGCCTGGCCCTCTGCCCGTCATTGGGGATGAGCCGGGTGCACCGGCCTCTAGCATTCCGGAGACAAACAAGCCGCCGCGAAATTAATGATCTAGAATTAAAAGGACGCCGCGTCCCCAGGAAAGTGATTTATTTCGAGAATTCCATGCGTAAGCAACTCTCGGCCGCGTGGAGCAGGAGACAGCAGAGCCCTGGCTCCACCGGCAGATTAATTCCTGCCGGGGAAGGAGCTGGGGGCGGGCGGAGGAGCGAAGACCTTCCCTCTTCCTAAGGTGGAAGGAGGCTCGGAGAAGTCAGAGGAGGGCGCACGTCCTACGTCCTACGTCCTCCGGGACAGGCCATGCCTCCAGCGGCTGTTCTCAGCGGCTCTGCAGGAGTCGTGCAAAAAATAAGAGTTTGGGGGAAATGAGGCGCCACGGGGTCAGGGTGGGGGTGGAGGGCGAAGTTTGCTAGCTCATTACCAGTTGCCAACTTCCCCTGCCCTTTCATTTTTTAAATATATTTTATTGATTTTTACAGAGAGGAAGGGAGAGGGAGAGAGAGTGAGAAACATCGATGAGAGAGAAACACCCATCAGCTGCCTCCTGCACGTCCCCCGACTGGGGTTCGAGCCCGCAACCCAGGTGTGTGTCCTGACCGGGAATCGAACCCGGGACCCATCAGTCCGCCGGCCGTTGCTCTATCCACTGAGCCAAACCGGTTAGGGCTATTTTTTTTTAAATATGTTTTTATTGATTTCACAGGGAGGAAGGCAGAGGGGGAGAGAGAGAGAAACAGCAATGGTGAGAATCATGGATCGGCCGCCTCCTGCACGCCCCACACTGGGGATCGAACCCGAAACCTGGACATGTGCCCTGACGGGGAATCGAACCGTGACCTCCTGGTTCGTAGGTCCACGCTCAGCCCCTGAGCCACGCAAGCTGGGCTGTTTTTTTAATTTTTGTTCATCCTTACCAGAGGCTATTTCAATTGCTTTTTCAGAGTGAGTGGAGGGGAGGGAAGGAGGGAAGGGGGGGGGGGAGAGAGAGAGAGAGAGAGAGAGAAACGTCGATGTGAGAGACACATGAACTGGTTGCCTCCCACACACGCCCCGACTGGAGGCACGGAGCAGCCCCGCAACCCAGGTACGTGCCCTGGACCCGGAATCGAACCCAAGACCCTTCCATGCATGCCGGCCGGCACCCTAACTACTTGGCCACACTGGCCAGGGCGCTCATGTAGGTTTTGACAGTGGTTTTCTATAAAACACCCCTTGACCTTGCTGGTGTGGCTCCGTGGTTAGAGCGTTGGCCTGAGGGCTGAAGGGTCCCGGGTTCGATTCCCAGTCAAGGCACGTGCCCGGGTTGCGGGCTCCATCCCCAGTAGGGGGCGGGCAGGAGGCAGCCGATCCATGATTCTCTCTCATCACCGATGTTTCTTTATTTTTTTTTCTTTATTTTTTTTCTTTGTTAATTCTCACTGGAGGATATTTTTCCATTGATTTTTTTAGAGAGAGTGGAAGGGAGGCAAGAGGCAGAGAGAGAAAGATTGATGTCAGAGAGATGCCTCGATGGGTTGCCTCATGCACGTGCCCCAACCAGGGCCCCGGGGGATTGAGCCTGCAACCGAGGTACGTGCCCCTGATCCGAAATCCACCCAGGATCCTGCAGTCTGCGGGCCGATGCTCTATCCACTGAGCCAAACCAGCTAGGACTCATCACTGATGTTTCTCTCTCTCTCTCCCCCCTCCTCTCTCTGAAATCAATAAAACCTATATATATTGTTTAAAAAGACGGAAAGGTGTCCCGACCAGCGTGGCTCAATGGCTGGGCCTCGACCTAGGAACCAGGAGGTCACGGTCCGATTCCAGGTCGGGGCACAGGCCCGGGTTACGGGCTCGATCCCCACTGTGGGGCGTGCAGGAGGCGGCCGATCCATGATCCACTCTCATCATTGGGGTCTCTCTCTCTCCCCCCCACCCCTTCCTCTCCCTTCCTCTCTGAAATCAATACAAATATATTTTTTAAATAAGAATGATGATAAATCAATAAAAAGGCAGAAAGGTGAGGGCCTCTGGGGATGGAGCTGCGGAGCCCGGCGCCCTGACGCGCCCCCCCCCCCCCCCCGTGCTGTTTCAGGTCTCCGAATTCGACCCTTTGACCTTCACCAGCGTCATCGAGTGCGAGAGACCCAACAATGACCTGAGCCGGTTCCGAGGCTGCATGTGAGTGCCGTCCGTCCCTCTGCCCCCGCCCCGTCCTCCTGTCTGACCGGCCTCGTATATGCACACGGCGGGCCCTGGAGCAGCACGGAGTTGTGGCACCGGCCGCCACGCCGTCGAAAATCCTCATATAATTGTGGACTCTGCCAAACCCTTCACCAGTAACAGCCAGCTGTGGACCGGAACCTTAACAATAACCAGAACAGTTGATTTACATATTTTTTTAAATATATATATTTTTTTTATTGATTTCAGAAAGGAAGAGAAGAGAGAGAGAGACATCGATGATGAGAGAGAATCGTGGACCGGCCGCCTCCTGCACGCCCCACGCTGGGGATGGAGCCCGTACCCCGGGCCTGTGCCCTGGACCGGGAATGGAACCCTGACCTCCCGGTTCCTAGGTCCGACGCTGAGCCACGGAGCCACACCGGCCGGGCAATAAAAAGACACTTAAAACGCAAAACCGCAGCCACAGGCACTTGCGCCGGTAGAAAAACTGGAGCTGATTTGGAGAAAGGAAAAGCCGTTAGCTGGCGAGAGCATCTCGGGGGCAGTGAGGTGTGAAAAATCCCTGAAGGCCGGTCGGTAGGGGGTGGCCGGACCCATTTAAGAAGCGTTCGTTTACAGACGAAACGGCCCATCAGGCATGCACCGTCTACAAGAAAGGGGGGAGGGGGGAGCCGCGCAGGGGTCTGGCCCGGATGAATTCCATCGACGTCCTTCCTGAGGGAGACAAGGGCTCCTGCTTGCGGACGCGTTGCTTCGGGAACGAGTTCAAGTCCGAGAAGCGAGGAGGGTCCGCTGGACACATCGTTCTTCGGGCTCCCCCAAAGCTGCCCGGCCACCGGCGCGGCTCCGTGGTTGAGCGTCGGACCTAGGAACCGGGAGGTCACGGTTCGATTCCCGGCCAAGGGCACAGGCCCAGGTGACGGGCTCCATCCCCTGTAAGGGGCGTGCAGGAGGCGGCCGATCCACGATTCTCTCTCATCATCGATGTTTCTCTCTCTCTCCCTCTTCCTCTCTGGAATCAATAAAAATATTTCTTTTTTCCCCCCTTTATTGAATAAGATATTACAAATGTGTCCTTATCCCCCCAATGTCCCCTCATCCCCCAATCCTGCCCTCACCCTCACCCCCTGTTGTCCGCATCCATCACTGAGGCTTATATGCGTGCATACAAGTCCTTTGCTTGATCTCTCCCCCTAAAAACACATCTTAAAAAAGGTTCCCTAAAGCTCCTTCCCCAAACCCCTGGCTCTGGCGGTGCCCCTAGCAGCCCGTTGCCCAGCGAACGCCGACTAGAACCCACGCTGGGTCTTGTAGAATCCACGGTGTCAGGGTACCCCCCCGTCCTGGGTCCCTGTGCGCCCTCCCCGCCCTGCACCCTGCGCCCAGGCCTCGCCTCCCCGAGGCAGCGCTCCCCGGGACGGGAGGCCCGGGTAGGTGTCCGCCGTGGCGGGTGACACACGTCCCCCCCGCAGCACGCACGCCAACGGAAAGAAGGCCGGGCTGCACAAGGAGAACCTGCTGCTGCGAGGCTGCACCGTCCGGAACACAGAAGCCGTGGTGGGCATCGTCATCTACGCAGGTGGGCGCGCGGGTCGCACTGGGGGGGCCGGGGGGCACACCGGCTGCCCTCCTTGTCCTGTGAGCTCGGGAGCATCCCCCCTTTTCTTTTCAAAATATCTTTTGATGGATTTCAGAGAGGAAGGGAGAGGGGGAGAGAGAGAGAGAGAGAGGCACACATCCGTGATGAGAGAGAATCATGGATCGGTCGCCCCCTGCACGCCCCCCTGCACGCCCCCGACAGGGGATCGAGCCCCCAACCCGGGCCTGTGCCCTGGCTGGGATTCTTGAACCGTGACCTCCTGGTTCATGGGTCGATGCTCAACCTCTGAGCAACACCGGCTGGGTTTTTTTTTTTTTTTCTGATTATAAAAGTAGCATAGCTCTAGCCAGCTTGGCTCAGTGGATAGAGCGTCGGCCTGCGGACTCAAGGGTCCCAGGTTCGATTCCGGTCAAGGGCATGTACCTTGGTTGCGGGCACATCCCCAGTGGGGAGCGTGCAGGAGGCAGTTGATGATGTGTCTCTCTCATCGATGTTTCTAACTCTCTGTCCCTCTCCCTTCCTCTCTGTAAAAAACCAATAAACTATATTTTAAAAAAAAAATGAGAAAAAAGCACAATATCTAATCCCATCTTGACCCAAAAGTGCTCCCCCTGAGCACGTTAGCCTGTGGCCCTCCGTGCAGCTCCGTGGCTGTTGCCTGGTTCGGATCGTTGCTATACCCTGCTCTCTCTCTTTTTTTTTTTTTTTTATACCCTGCTCTTTTGGCCGGGCCCGTCCCCTACGTATTCCTGGATGGTGGCAGCGTTATACCTCCGTCCGCAGAGACGGTGCCGGGGTCCCCTCCTGGCTGGGCACTGACTGCCGCGCCCCCTCCTCCTCCCCCCACCCCCTCCCCGTCCCCCCACAGGACACGAAACGAAGGCGCTGCTGAACAACAGCGGCCCTCGCTACAAGCGCAGCATGCTGGAGCGGCAGATGAACTGTGACGTGCTCTGGTGTGTCCTCCTCCTCGTTTGTATGTGTCTGTTTTCAGCGGTCGGTAAGTCTCCCCGCGGACGGCCTCCGGGCGGGCCTGGTGGGCTGCCCGCGACTCCTCCTTGGGCCCTAAAGCTGAGTGGCGTCCGCCAGGGCCACGG
Source organism: Myotis daubentonii (assembly GCF_963259705.1). Classification (NCBI taxonomy): domain Eukaryota; kingdom Metazoa; phylum Chordata; class Mammalia; order Chiroptera; family Vespertilionidae; genus Myotis; species Myotis daubentonii. Next base: position 18,014,609 of record NC_081860.1, on the reverse strand, counting down.
GGAGATGCCCAGCCGCGTGGGCGTGGCGCCCGGTGTCGTATTTCCCACTGGAAGTTTCCTGGACGGAGGGATGATGTTTTACTTTTATTATTATTATTATTTAGTTGTTGTGGTGGTTGCTAGTCCTGACCTGGGGATGTTTTCCCATTGATTTTTAGACAGAGTGGAAGAGACGGGGAGAGGCAGAGAGGAACATCGATGTGAGAGAGACACGGTTGGTTGGCTGCCTCCGGCACCTGCCCCCACCGGGGCCCAGGCTGGGGAGGAGCCCGCAACCGAGGTCCGTGCCCTTCAGTGGAATCGAACCCGGGACCCTTTGGTCCGCAGGCTGTTGCTCCATCCACAGAGCCAACCTGGATAGGGCTGTATTATTTTTCTAATACATATATATGTTTTATATATATATATATATATATATATATATATATATATATATATATTTTATTAATTTTTTACAGAGAGGAAGGGAGAGGGATAGAGAGCTAGAAACATCGACGAGAGAGAAACATCGATCAGCTGCCTCCTGCACACCCCCCACTGGGGATGTGCCCGCAACCCAGGTGCATGCCCCTGACCGGAATCGAACCCGGGACCCTTGAGTCCGCACGCCGATGCTCTATCCACTGAGCCAAACCGGTTAGGGCTCTAATATATTTTTATTGATTTCAGAGAGGAAGGGAGAGGGAGAGAGAGATAGAAACATCAACGATGAGAGAGATTCACGGACCGGCTGCCTCCTGCACGCCCCACACTGAGGATCGAGCCCACCACCCGGGCCTGTGCCCTGATGGGGAATCGAACCGTGGCCTCCTGGTTCCTAGGCGGACGCTCAGCCCCTGAGCCTCGCCAGCCGGGCTGTGCTTTGCTTTCTTGGGCGGCCAGCGGGCTCCTTTGGCCAAAACGTCCCCGCCCCGAGTAACCGCCTTCCGGTTTGGCTTCCGTCCGCCCTGAGCCGTCGGGCGAGTGACTCTCTTTCTCTCTGCACGCTGCCACAGGGCACGGCGTCTGGGTGCGGCGGTACCAGGAGAAGAGGGCGCTGTTTGACGTGCCCGAGGCGGACGGCGGCTCCCTGTCCCCGGTCACCGCGGCGGTCTACTCGTTCCTGACGATGATCATCGTCCTGCAGGTATCGGTGCCGAGGGCCCCGCGGCTCTCGCTGTCCTCTCCCGGCCAGAGCGCGGGGAGTCCTCGGGCTCCGCCTGGACTTAGCCCATTCACCCCGCCTCAGGGCCGGGGACCACCCACCCGCGTACCGCCCGAATGCGTCGCGTTTTATGTCGACACCGAGTTCATCCAGAGGGTGTTTCCTTGGGTGATTTTCAAGTTCACATTCTCCTTTGCCGTCTCCTCTCTCTCTCTCTCTCTCTCTCTTTCTCTCTCTCTCTCTCTTTAGTATATTTTGTTGATTTCAGAGAGGAAGGGAGAGAGAGAAACATCACCGATGAGAGAGAATCATGGATCGGCTGCCTCCTGCACACCCGCTACCCTGGGGATCGAGCCAGCAACCCAGGCAGGTGCCCTGACCGGGAATCGAACCCTGACCTCCTGGTTCACAGGTCGAGGCTCAACCACGGAGCCACGCCGGCCGGGGGTTCATGGAGCTCGCTCTTACGTTGTCAGAGGGAACCTGAATGTTGTCCTGGGAGCCTTCTTGTCTCTGCTCTGTTTCGGGCTTTGCAGAAACTAAGTCGCTGGCTGGGGTGCGTCGGAGGGTCGGGCCGCTGGGAGCCTGGGGGGGGCAGCCCGGGGGCCAAGGGCCGCCGTCTTCGCTCGCGGGGACGCTGACTGAGCGGTCTCTTTTGTCTTTTCTCTTCTCCTCTCTCCTCTCCTAGCCTCTCTCAGGGCTTGCATCTGCCCCAGGCCCGGGGACACCCCGAGGATGTCTGCTCTCCCCTGCGTGGCTCCTCTTTAAACCCTTTGCCAATATCCTAAAACACTCCCCCCTAGTGGCGCTAGGCCCACCCCTGTACGCTCCGAAAGGTACAGTACACTCCTGCTTCCTTGTGGTGTGCTCGTTTCATTGTATTTCATTTTATTTTATTTTTTTCATCCTCACCTGAGGGTATTTTTCCGTTGATTTTTTTTCAGGGAGAATGGAAGAGAGAGGGAAGGACAGAGAGAAACATCGATGTGAGAGAAACACAGGGATGGGTTGCCTCCTGCACGCGCCCCGACCAGGGCCCGGGCTGGGAGGAACCTGCCACCGCGGTACCTGCCCTGGACTGACCGGAATCGAACCCGGGACCCTGAGGTCCGCCGGCCGACGCTCTAGTTACTAAGCCAAGACCGGCTGGCGTGTGTGGTCGTCATTTCATGGACTTTTTTTTTTGGGAGAGAGAGAGAGGAAGGGAGAGGGATAGTAACATCAATCATGAGAGAGAATCACGGATCGGCTGCCTCCTGCACGCCCCCCACTGGGGATCCAGGCTGCAACCCGGGCCTGTGCCCCGACCGGGAATCGAACCCGTGACCTCCTGGTTTGTGAGTCGATGCCCAATCCCTGAGCCACACAGCGGTTATCATGTGAAATAGCTTAGACCAGTGGCTCCCAATGGGGGGCACACGCCCCAGAGGGCGGCAACTTGAGAATGCCTCGTTCACCGTGAATTTTTTTTGCATTTCTTACGGTTCTAGGGGCCACGTGTACAGTATCCAAATATATACTGTGACATATCTATGCATCTCAGTTCTCTGTTATATCTTTTAAAACTTCATTTGCTATTTTTTCATGTCCCTTCATATTATTATTATTATTATTATTAACAATTCCTTAGCGATTTCTTCCTCGGTTCGTCCGCTGTCCTTTCGCCCTTTTGTTTTTCTCGCTCGCGGACGCCATGTTCTTTGGCAGCTTGTTTAGCCCGAGTTCGTGGCCTTTTCGGGTTCCTCCACGTGAAGGGAAGTTCACGCTGTGAATAAGAAGAATTCTGTGTTGGGGGGCCGGGATGGGGGGGCGATCGGGATGTCAGAGATGCTCGGGGGGCGTGGCCGGAACAAGGCGGGAGCCACCGGCCTGGACCGGCCCGGCCGCCCTGGTCCTGGGGTCCCTCACCTCTGGGCGCCCCGCGTCCCCCAGGTGCTGATCCCCGTGTCGCTGTACGTGTCCATCGAGATCGTCAAGGTGTGCCAGGTGTACTTCATCAACCAGGACGTGGACCTGTACGACGAGGAGACGGACTCGCAGCTGCAGTGCCGGGCGCTGAACATCACCGAGGACCTGGGCCAGATCCGGTACATCTTCTCCGACAAGACCGGCACGCTGACCGAGAACAGGATGGTGTTCCGGCGCTGCACCGTGTCGGGGATGGAGTACTCGCACGACGCCAACGGTGAGCCCCTGGGCCCCGAGAGCTGGTCCGTGCTGAGCCCCGTGCATGCCGCCCGCACACGCACGCTCACACTTGTGTGCACACGCCCGCACACGCACGCTCGCACACGCACACACACACTCACACTTGTGTACGCACATATGCACACGCACACACATGCACACACACACATCCTTCCAGGGTTGCTGATTTCTGTTGGTTAATCCTCACCTGAGGATTCTCACTTTCCCGTTGATTTTTATTATTTCTTATTTCGTTATAACCTCAGTCGAGGATATTTTTCCCCCATTGATTTCGAGAGAGTGGAAGGGAGACGGAGAGACAGAGGGGAACAGCCATGTGAGAGAGACACGTCAATGGGCTGCCCCCTGCGTGCCCCCCCGACCGGGACGGGGACCGGGACCGGGAGCCTGCCGCCGAGGTACGTGCCCCTGACCGGAATTGAACCCAGGACCCTTCAGTCCGCAGGCCGACGAGCTCTAGCCACTGAGCCAGACTGGCGAGGGCTTTTCATTGATTTTTAAAATATAAATGTTTTTTTGCCCTGGCTGGTTTGGCTCAATGGATAGGGCATCGACCTGCAGACTGAAAGGTCCCAGGTTCGATTCTGGTCAGGGCACATGCCTGGGTTGCGGGCTCGATCCCCGGTGTGGGGCGTGCAGGAGGCAGCCGATCCATGATTCTCTCTCATTGATGTTTCCCTTTCTCCCTCTCCCTTCCTCTCTGAGATCAATAAAATATATTTAAAATATATATATATATACATGTATTTTTTTTATTCCCCTGTCGGCGAGGCTCCGTGGTTGAGCATCAACCTACGTGCCAGGAGGTCGGACAAGGGACCTGTGCGTGGGTGACACTGCCCCCTGGTGGCGGGTGTCCTTAAAGGCTCTCCCTGGTGATGGGGTGAGTGGGGACGGAGCCCGCCTGGGCCTGAGCACCCCACGGCCTTGAGGACCAGCCTCCCTGTGTGAGCCTCCGGCAGGACGGCCCCCGCTGCTCAGAGGGCCAGGCCTTCCCAAGCTCCTGTCCCCCCGAGACCCATGAGGCTGCCCCTGGATGGGGGGCTGTACCTGAACCCATCTCGGCCCCTGTCTGTGCCGGAAGGGACGGGGCCCAAGCCCTAGCCGGTGTGGGTCCCGGGTTCGATTCCGGTCAAGGGCACGGACCTCGGTTGCAGGGTCCACCCCCTGGGGCCGGGCCCTGGTCGGGGCTCGAGCGGGAGGCCACCCATCAAGGTGTTTCTCTCACATCGATGTTTCTCTCTGCCTTTTCCTCTCTTCCACTCTCCCTAATAAAATCAATGGAAATATATCCTCGGGTGAGAAATAAACAAACAAACAAAAAGGATAGGACCCAAGACTTGGCAGCCCACGGGCCTCATACCACCTCCCCATCCCCACCCCCAACCCCAGCCTTGCTTCCTGGGACCTTAGCGCGCTCTGGGCGTGCTCTGGGAATCGGTTTTCCCATCTGTGAAATGGGTTGAGACTCTCACCCGCATCAGGTTGGCGTGTAGGTGCGTCCTCCGCCCCTCGGACAGCAGAGGTGGCGAGGGCCCTGCAGACGCGCTTCCACGCCCCCCGGTCACCCCGTGGCCCTCTCCCCACAGCCCAGCGGCTGGCCCGGTACCAGGAGGCCGACTCGGACTCGGAGGAGCCCGTGCCCAGAGGCGGGTCTCTGTCCCAGCGTGGCAGCATCGGGAGCCACCAGAGCGTCCGCCTGGTGCACCGGACCCAGAGCACCAGGTCGCACCGGCGCACGGGCAGCCGGGCCGAGGCCAGGAAGGCCAGCATGCTGTCCAAGCACACCGCCTTCAGCAGCCCCATGGTGAGGCCCGCCCTCCCGCCCCCCCCCGCCCCCGCCCCTCACCTCCGGGCCATCAGAGGCCTCTGTGTTTTGTGGTGGTGGTTCTAGGGCACCTACCTAGGTTGCGGGTTCAGTCCCCAGTCGGGGCATGTGCAGGGGGCAACTGGTCAAGGTTTCTCTCACATCAGTGTTTCTATCTATCTATCTATCTATCTATCTATCTATCTATCTATCTCCCCGTCTCTGTCTCTCTCACTTTCTCTCAAATCAATAAACATACCACCCTGGCTGGTTTGGCTCAGTGAATAGAGCGTTGGCCTGCAGACCAAAGGGTCCCGGGTTCGATTCCGGGCAAGGGTACATACCTCGGTTGCAGGCTTGATCCCTGGCCCATAGGGGTGCAAGTGGAAGGCAACCAATTGGTGTTTCTCTCATATTGATGTCTCTCTCTCTCTCTCTCTCTCTCTCCTCTCTCTCTCTCCCTCTTTCCTGCCTTCCACTCTCTCTAAAAATCAATGGAAAAAATATCCTCCTGTGAGGATTTTTTTTTTAAAAAAAAAATGAAAGAAATCAAGGTGCCTTTGTCAACCACGCAGACACTTAGTGGGTCCCTGGGTCAGACCGACGCTGAGTAGGTCCCTCGGCCTCTGGTCTTCTGCAGGAGAAGGACATCACGCCCGACCCCAAGCTGCTGGAGAAGGTGAGCGAGTGCGACCGGTGCCTGGCCGTCGCGAGGCACCAGCAGCACCCGCCGGCCCACCTCTCGCCCGAGCTGTCCGACGTCTTCGACTTCTTCATCGCCCTCACCATCTGCAACACCGTCGTGGTCACCGCCCCGGATCAGCCCCGGCAGAAGGCAAGTCCCGCCCCCGAGGCCCCCCGAGAGCCCGCGACCCTCTCCACCCCCAGGCGGCAGCCGTCGGGGGCTGGGATCAGGGGACGAGTCGGGGGAGATAGGAGAGGCAGGGGCCCGACACGACGTCCCCCGAGTCTCAGGCTCCCAGCTCCAAACAGGAGAGAGGACCGGACAGGCCAGGGACCGGGACTCGGGGACCAGGACTCTGGGACGGGCCACCTGGAGGGGATCCCGGCGTCCCCAGCCGGCTGAGCAGGTTGTCATTGGTTCGGAAAAGATTCTTCGGTGTTTGGGAATGTTATTTGCATATTTGAGGGTTTTCTTTTAAATATATATATATATATATTTTTTTTAATATATTTTATTGATTTTTTTACAGAGAGGAAGGGAGAGAGCTAGAGAGTAAGAAACATCGATGAGAGAGAAACATCGATCAGCTGCCTCCTGCACACCTCCTACTGGGGATGTGCCCGCAACCCAGGTACATGCCCTTGACCGGAATCGAACCTGGGACCTTTCAGTCCGCAGGCCGACGCTCTATCCACTGAGCCAAACCGGTTTCGGCTTAAAATATATTTTTATTGATTTCAGAGAGAGGAAAGGAGAGGGAGAGAGAGAGAGAAACATCGATGAGGAGAGAGAATCATGGATCGGCTGCCTCCTGCACGTCCCCTACTGGGGATCCAGCCCGCAACCCGGGCCTGTGCCCTGACTGGGAATCGAACCGTGACCTCCTGGTTCATAGGTCGACGCTCAGCCACTGAGCCACACCGGCCGGGCACATCGATATTTTTCTTTCTCTCTCTCTCTCCTCCCTTCCACTCTGAAAAGCAATAGAAAAAATACCTCAGGTGAGGGTTAACAAAACAAAAAAGGAAAGAGAAAGGGATGTTGACTCTGGTTGCAACTTCCTCCAGTGTGTGCCCGGAAATCCAGGAATCCGCCAGGAAGGACGGGTGTGCGGGTGGCAGCCAGGGTGGGGACCCCACCTCACCGCCTCCTGCCCCCTCTCTTGCAGGTGAAGGTGAGGTTTGAGCAGCTCAAGTCCCCCGTGAAGACCCTAGAAGGTCTCCTCCGCCGGTTCTCGCCCAGCCGCCTGACGGGGTGCGGCAGCGTGGGGAGCCTGGTCCCCGCCAAGTCCAGCTCCAAGTCGGGGTCCAGCTTCCTGCCGGTCCTGTCGGCGGACAGCGCGCTGCTGGGGCTGGAGGAGAAGCTGAGCCAACCGGCCCAGGCCCAGCCCGTGGCCAGCGAGAGCTCCGGAGAGGACGGCTGGGCGCCCCAGCCATGCGCCCCCGACCCGTGCGCCCCGGACCCGTGCGCCCTGGAGCGCGCGCCCCCGCCGCCGCCGCCGCCGCCGCCTCCCGAGGAGCCCGAGCTGCGCTACGAGGCCGAGAGCCCCGACGAGGCGGCGCTGGTTTACGCCGCGCGCGCCTACAACTGCGCGCTGGTGCAGCGCCTGCAGGACCGGGTGGCCGTGCAGCTGCCGCACCTGGGCCGCCTCACCTTCCCGCTGCTGCACACGCTGGGCTTCGACTCCACGCGCAAGCGCATGTCGGTGGTCGTCCGGCACCCGCTCACCCAGGAGATCCAGGTCTACACCAAGGGCGCCGACTCGGTGGTTATGGACCTCCTGCTGCCCTGCTCCCCAGGTACCCGGTCCCGCTCTCCAGGTCCCCCAGCCCCGCCTCCCCAGGTCCCCCGGCCCCGCCTCCCCAGGTCCCCCGGCCCCGCCTCCCCAGGTCCCCCGGCCCCGCCTCTCCAGGTCCCCCGGCCCCGCCTCCCCAGGTCCCCCGGCCCCGCCTCCCCAGGTCCCCCGGCCCCGCCTCCCCAGGTCCCCCGGCCCCTCCTCCCCAGGTCCCCCGGCCCCTGCTTCCCAGGTACCCCACTTGCTCACCCGCTTTTCTGCTTTTTCTGCTTCCGCTCCAACCTAGATGATGCCATGGGGAGGCATCAAAAAAAAATCCGCAGCAAGACCCAGAATTACCTCAACCTGTACGCGGTGGAGGGCCTGCGGACCCTGTGCATCGCCAAGAGGGTGAGTGGGGGCCGGCGGGCGTGGCTCAGCGGTTGAGCGTCCACCCAGGAACCAGGAGGTCAGGGTTCGATTCCCGGTTGGGGCACACGCCCAGGTTGCAGGCTCCATCCCCAGTGTGGGGGGTGCAGGAGGCAGCCGATCCATGATTCTCTCTCATCATGGATGTTTCTCTGTCCCTCCCTGCCCTCTCCCTTCCTCGCTGAAATCAACACAAAATATATTTAGAAAAGAAAACAGAGGCCCTGGCCGGTTTGGCTCAGTGGACAGAGCATCGGCCTGGGGACTGAAGGGTCCCGGGTTCGATTCCCGTCGAGGGCACCTGGCTCAGTTGCAGGTTCCCCAGCCCTGGTCCGATGGCGTGCAGGAGGCAGCCAAGCAATGTGTCTCTCTCACATCGATATTTTTCTCTCTCTGTGTCTCTCCCCCTCCCTTCCACGCTCTCCGGACTCGAGGGGAAAATATCAAGTAACAAAAAAATAAAATAGAAACAAAAAAGAAATCTTTAATATATATATATATATATATACCCTATATAATAAAGAGCTAACACGCTAATTAGACTGGATGGTGGAACGACCTTCCGGAACGACCTTCCTGAACAACCAGTGGGCAGGGGGCGGGGCTGCAAGGGCTGAGCTCCTTGCAGGAATTTTGTGCATCGAGCCTCTAGTATAAAATAGAAGAGGGTGAGTGGGGGCCGCCATGTGTCCCCAGGGGCTCCATGAGGCATGCACTCAGCGGGTCCTCTCTCTCTCTCTCTCTCTCTCTCTCTCTCTCTCTTTCCCTCTCTCCCTCCCCCCCTCCCTCTCTCTCAGGTACTGAGTAAGGAGGAGTACGCCTGCTGGCTGCAGAGCCACCTCGAGGCGGAATCCGCCGTGGACAACCGCGAAGAGCTCCTCTCTCAGTCGGCCATCCGCCTGGAGACTAACCTGCACCTTTTGGGTAATTACGCTCCCGCCCGGCCCGTTGCATGGACCAGGGTGGTTCAGAGATGCTCTGGGATCGGGGAGGTGACATGCTCTCCGTTCTTGGTTACAGAACCTCCTGGCCCGATGTTTCTCTCTCTCTCTCTCTCTCTCTCTCTCTCTCTCTCTCTCTCTCCCTTCCTCTCTGGGAAACCAATAAAAAACATATTAAAGTATTTTCTATTTTTATTTGTAGATACTTTTACTGATTTCAGAGAGGAAAGGAGAGGGAGAGGGAGAGGGAGAGGAACATCAATGACGAGAGAGAATCATGGCTCGGCTGCCCCCTGCACGCCCCCCACTGGGGATGGAGCCTGCAACCCGGGCCTGTGCCCTGGCCGGGACTCAAACCCTGACCTCCTGGTTCCTAGGTCTCCCTCTTTGAAAAATCAATAAAAATATTTTTTTAAAAAAGTAAAAAATACAGGTGGAAGTCAGCTGCGCGTTTGGGAGAGCTGGAGACGCTTGGCTGTGGGCTCAGAGGTCCCAGGTGCCTGGGCCTCAGGGACACCCTGCCTCGACCCTCCCCACCCGGGGCAGCCTCCACCTGGAGCTCAGCACGATGCCACCGCCTGGGGCCTCCTTTTTCCAGCAGCTGAGACCACTGGCCGCTGCCCTGGGCCTCTGCCTGCACCTGGGTTCCGTTTCTGGCGCTTAGTAGGAGCTTGTCACTGCCTCCCAGTTACCCCCTGCTCACCCTCAGCTGCGTGGAGCAGTCAGCGCCAGGGAACGTGCCCACCGCCGTCCTGGCCTGCCCGCTCCTCCACGTGCGCGTGAGGCCGCACCAGGCCAACCCTCGGCAGCTCCCAGTCTGCAGGCCACTCAGTGTGGCGTCTCGCCCCATCGGGGTCTGGGGACGGACGGGGACAAGGGCCTCACTCACCTGTGAGCCCTGTCTCTGTCGGACCAGGTGCCACTGGGGTCGAAGACCGCCTGCAGGACGGCGTTCCCGAAACCATCGCCAAACTGCGCCAGGCGGGCCTGCAGATCTGGGTTCTCACCGGCGACAAGCAGGAGACGGCCGTGAACATCGCCTACGCCTGCAAGCTGCTGGACCAGGACGAGGAGGTCATCACCCTCAACGCCGACTCCCAGGTGGGTGCCAGGTGCCTGGGCCTCAGGGACACCCTGCCTCGACCCTCCCCGCCCGGGGCAGCCTCTCACCGGGGGCCTCCACCTGGAGCTCAGCACGATGCCACCGCCTGGAGCCTCCTTTTTCCAGCAGCTGACGAGACCAGCCGCTGCCCTCTGCCTGCACCTGGGTTCCATTTCTGGCGCTTAGTAGGAGCTTGTCACTGCCTTGGAACAGGTGGCACTCACCACGGTCTCTTAGTTTCAAAGGAACACATCTGCGATTTCTTTCTTTTCTTCTTCTTGTTTTTAATCCTCACCCGAGAATATGTTTGTGGGGTTTTTTGGTTTTTTTTTTAATATATTTGTATTGATTTCAGAGAGGAAGTGAGGAGAGAGAGAGAGAGAGAGAGAGAGAGAGAGAGAGAGAAACATCAATGACGAGCCCTAGCCGGTTTGACTCAGTGGATAGAGTGTCAGCCCATAGACTGAAGGGTCCCGGGTTCGATTCCGGTCAAGGGCACATACCTTGGTTGCAGGTTCCCTGGCCCTGGTCTCGGGGTACGTGTAAGGCAACCAATCCAGGGGTCTCTCTCACATCGATGTTTCTCTCTGTCTCTGTCTCTCCCACTCTTTCTAAAAATCAATGGGAAAATATCCTCGGGTGAGAATTAACAACAACAAAAAAGAAAAAAACATTAATGCTGAGAGAGAATCATGGATCGGCTGCCTCCTGCACGCCCCCTACTGGGGATCGAGCCCGCAACCCGGGTATGTGCCCCGACCAGAAAGACCTAGATCATAGGTTGATGCTCAATCACTGAGCCACACCAGCCAGGCTCTGAGATATGTTTTTATTAATTTTACAGAGAGAGAGAGAGAGAGACATCGATGTGAGAGAGACACACATCGATTGGTTTCCACCTGCACCAGGGCCGGGGGTGGAACCTGCAACCAAGGCATGTGCCCTTGATTGGGACTCGAACCCGAGACCTTTCAGTGTGGGGGCTGGTGCTCTAACCACTGAGGAGCACCCGCCAGGGCAGAACAGCCATCCTCCGTAGCTAACCGGGTCTTAGGAGGGAACCTGGGCCCAGCCTGGTGCCCGGGAGGGAGACCACGGGCCCCAGGCGTGTTTGGGGGGGAAGGAGGGTGACCTGGTCTGTGGTGGGGCCCCGTCAGCGGACACAGCCCTCCCGTGTTCACCCCAGGAGGCGTGCGCGGCCCTGCTGGACCAGTGCCTCGCCTACGTGCAGGCCCGGGCGCCCCGCGGCGGTGCCCAGGAGAAGACCCCGGCAGGCGGCGCCAGCGTGCGGTTCTACCCTCTCCTCCGCCCGCCCCCCGAGGCCGCCGCCCCCGGCCCCTGCCTGAGCCTGGTGATCGACGGGAGGAGCCTGGCGTACGCCCTGGAGAAGAGCCTGGAGGACAAGTTCCTCTTCCTGGCCAAGCAGTGCCGCTCGGTCCTGTGCTGCCGCTCGACGCCCCTGCAGAAGAGCATGGTGGTGAAGCTGGTGCGCAGCAAGCTCAAGGCCATGACCCTGGCCATCGGTGAGCGCGCGGGCCGGCTGGCCGGCCCTCTCTCCTTTTAATAATTCCCTGTCGTTGAAAGTATCACCGTTGTTCCCTTCTTTCCCCCCCGCCCCAGGCCCTCACCGCCCTACTGTCTGTGTCCATGGGTCATGCAGAGCTGCACACAAGGTCTTTGGTTCATCCCCTCCCTTCCCCGTCTTCCCTCCGAGATCCCGCACTCTGTCCCATGTGTCCGTGTCTCTGCATCCACTCCGTGCGTCAGTTTATTTTGTTACTTAGATGCCACCTATGAGTGAGATCGTGAGATGCTTGTCTTTCGCCGACTGGCTTATGTCACTGAGCGTGATCCTCTCCGGGCCCCTCCATGCTGTCTCCAAGGCTAAGAGGGCCCCCTTTTTCACGGCTGCGTAGTATTCCCCGGTGCCCATGAACCACGGATGGGCACCCGGGCTGTTTCCCGATCTGAGCTGTTGGAAATGGTGCTGCTATGAGCGTAGGGGCGCGTATGTCCTTTCTGAGTGCTGTTTGGGGTCTCTTAGGATATGGTCCTAGAGGTGGGATCGCTGGGGTCAGATGGCAGTTCCATTGTTAATTGTTTGAGGAAACCGCTCACTGTTCTCCACCGCGGCTGCCCCAGGCGGCATTCCCACCAGCAGTGCAGGCGGGCTCCCTTTCCTCCACATCCTCGCCAGCGCTGGTCGTGTGTTGATTTGTTGACGGCAGCCGCGCTGACGGACGTGAGGCGACCCCTCCTTGTCGTTTCAGTTTGCATCTCTCTGAGGATCGGGGACTTTGAGCATTCTTTCGTGTGTCTCTCGGCCGTCTGTATGTCCGCTTTGGAGAAGTGTCTAGTTAGGGCCTTTGCCCACTTTTAAATCGGATGGTTTGTCTTCCTCTTGTTAAGTCGTACGAGTTCCTCGGCCAGAATCGAACCCGGGACCCTTGGGTCTGCAGGTTGACGCTCTACCCACTAAGCTGAGCCAGCCGGGGCAGGCCCGTCGCTTGCACCTGCTTCCTCTCGTCGCTTCCTGAACCCCCCACCCCCCCTCACATTGCACCATAACCTGGCACAGTGCTTCCTGCCCAGGCTCTTTTTACCGTTTATAAAATCGTACCCACTGCGGCCCAGCCGGCGGGGCTCCGTGGCTGAGCGTCGACCTAGGAACCAGTAGGTCACGGTTCGATTCCCGGTCAGGGCACAGGCCCGGGTTGGGGGCTCCATCCCCAGTGTGGGGTGTGCAGGAGGCAGCCGATCCATGATTCTCTCTCATCATGGATGCTTCTATCTTTCTCTCCCTCTCCCTTCCTTCCTCTCTAAAACCAATATATATATATATTTTTTAAGCCCTAGCTGGTGTGCTCAGTGGATAGAGCATCGGCCTGTGGACTAAAGGGTCCCGGGTTCTATTCCGGTCAAGGGCACCTGCCTCGGTCGCAGGCTCCTCCCCAGCCCGGGCCCTGGTCCCGGCACCTGCAGGCGGCCACCAATGGATGTGTCTCTCTCACTTCGATATCTCTGTCTTTCCCTCCCTCTTCCACTCTCCCTAAAAATCAGTGGGAAAAGACCCTCGGGTGAGGATTAACCAGAAAAAGAAAAAAAGAAAAACATAGAACAGGCTGCAGGGTCTCAGAGGGAAGACAGAGGCAGGTGGGTGGGTGGGAAGGGACCGTCAGAGACCTCGCGTGCATGTAGGCACCACCCGTAGACACACAGGCACAGGATGGTGCCGGCCTGGGCAGCGGCGGGGGGCTGGGGCAGGCCAGAAGGGGCCCCGGGCGGGGGCGGAGGGGGCCGGGGGAGAAGGGAGACATCTGTCACACTTGAAACAATAAAGATTCGAGAAAAAGAAAACAATCTAGAATCCAAAGGGCAGGCGGCGACCCCGGAGAACATTAGCTCGTGTCTGTGGCCGCCCGGGGTGAGTCACCGAGAACATTGTTGTCCATCACCCCTCGTTGCGGAGGGGACGTTCTGGGAAAAGCTGCCAGGGATGTTATTGCTTCGTAGAATTTCAATTCTGCACAGTCTGACTCACCGCCCACGTCGGGCCCAGAGCAATAAAGGATGGGGGGGCGGGGGAAGGGGGAGGGAGGAGGGAGGAGGGAGGGGGAAAATTCCAGGGCAGAGTCCTCGTGTGGATGCGGATGAGTCACCCCCTGGACGTCGTCGTCGTGGTGTGTCTGCACTCTTGGCGCATTCGAAACGAGTTACTGCTGCGTGCTGGGGACTTGGGGCGTCCAGTTCGGAGAGCAGTGGCCGCGTCTCCCCTTGCCTCTCCCCTGCCGCCCCCAACCCCCGAGAGCTCTAACCTAGGCCTGGTGTGGCTAAACATTTTCTCTTCTTTTTTTTTTCCCATATAAAATATATGTTTTTTCCTTGTATCTATCTGTATATGGTTTTTTAATGTATTTTTATCGATTTCAGAGGGGAAGGGAGAGGGAGAGAGAATCAGAAAAATCTGCGATAGAGAATCGGGCACGGATCGGCCGCCTCCTGCACACACACACACACACACACACACACACACAGGGGACCGAGCTGCAACTCCCCCTTGCCATGTGCCCTTGACTGGAATTGAACCCGGGACCCTCCAGGCTGCAGGCCGATGCTCTATCCGCAGGCCGACGCTCTGTCCCCTGAGCCAGACCAGCTAAGGCTAAATATATATATAAAATTTTAAATCGATTTTAGAGAGAGAAGGGAGAAGGAGAGGGATAAACAGATAGAAACATCCAACAGCTGCCCCTGCAGGCCCCACACTGCGGATGGATTCTCGCGGGGAATCGAACCCCTGACCTCTTGTTTCACGGGTCGATGCTCAACCGCTGAGCCACGCCGGCCGGGCGGGCGGGGGCTAAACATTCCCCGTCAGCAGCTGGACTGGGGGAGCAGCAGTGCTCCTTGGGGGGACTGTCGGGGGGCGGGAGGGCAGAGGTGAGCACGGAGGCAGTCCGTGCGCACACGGATCTCAGCCTTTTCCTGGGCAGAACGTACCCCTCCTGCGCCCCATGCGGGGAAGCGCCCGCCTGAGTGTGAATTGGAGTCTCCTGTCCGTGCGGTAATGACTGGACCCAGCGCCCGGCCGGCGTGGCTCAGGGGCTGAGCATCGGCCCGTGAACCAGGAGGTCACAGGTTCGATTCCCGGTCAGGGCACGTGCCCGGGTTGAGGGCTCCATCCCCAGTAGGAGGCAGGCAGTCCGTGATTCTCTCTCATCATGGATGTTTCTCTCTCTCTGTCCCTCTCCCTTCCTCTCCCTCTCAAATCAATAAAAACATATTTAAAAAAGAAAAAAATAAATAACAGATTGGACCAGTTCAGGAAATAATCGTGATGAAGAGGGGAGCGTCTTTCACGGGGCCGGACGCCGTGTTGAGGGCACTGTAGGCGTGGGAGGCAGCTGTGCAGAGTGCACACTAAATGAAAGGTGGCCACAGCCAGCCCGCTTTCATATAGATAGATAGATAGATATTGATTGATTGATTGATTGATTGGTTTCAGAGAGGTAGGGAGAGGGAGAGAGAGAGAGAAACATCCATGAAGAGAGAGAATCATAGATCGGCTGCCTCCTGCACGCCCTCTAATGGGGATCAAGCCTGCAACCCGGGCAGGTGCCCTTGACCGGAATCGAACCCGGGACCCTTCGGTCCGCAGGCCGGCGCTCTATCCACTGAGCCACACCGGCCAGGGCCCCGCCCGCGTTCCGACACACCTCTGGGTGCGGCTGGCGGTTCAGACCTGGCACGGTGGTCGCTCTGACCTCCGACGGCCTGACTCAGTCCTCCCAGGGCCGATCCCCGCTCCTCCCGGGACCTTTCGGGGGACTCGGGCCTGTGGGGACCCCCTTGCAGCCGATTTGCTTCTGGGCCTCTCGTCTCAGAGGGCCCCTCCTGCCTGTGCCGCTTCTAGGAGACGGAGCCAATGATGTCAGCATGATCCAGGTGGCCGACGTGGGCGTGGGCATCTCCGGCCAGGAGGGCATGCAGGTAAGACGCCTCGGGGCTGTCCCGGGCGACCGGGGGGCTCACGGTCCCCTCACGCCTTCCCGGGGGGCGGGCCTCTGGGCGACAGAGCTGAAGGGTCGGCCTGCCACACGACTCATGGTGGATGGCCTGCTGGTCGGGGCCGTACGAGAGGCAACTATTGATGCTCGCACGCGGATGTTTCTCTCCGTCTCTCCCTCTCCCTTCGTCTCTGAAATCAATAAAAAAAATTTTTTTTACTTAAAAAAGATACCCCTGAAATAGCCCTGGCCAGTTTGGCTCAGTGGATAGAGCATCGGCCCGCAGACCGAAGGGTCCCGGGTTCGATTCCCGGTCAGGGCACAGGCCCGGGTTGCGGGCTCGATCCCCAGTGGGGGGCGTGCAGGAGGCAGCCGATCCATGGTTCTCTCTCATCATCGATGTTTCTCTCTCTCCCTCTCCCTCTCCCTTCCTCTCTGACATCAACAAAAATCTGTTTAAAAAAAAAACAACAAACAATACCCTTGAACTAGAATCCTTGTTGAAATAGAATTTTTCTTTTTCTTTATTATTTTTATTTTTTTTAATATATTTTATTGATTTTTTACAGAGAGGCAGGGGGAGAGGGATAGAGAGTTAGAAACATCAATGAGAGAAACATCGATCAGCTGCCTCCTGCACACCCCCCACTGGGGATGTGCCCGCAACCCAGGTACATGCCCTTGACCGGAATCGAACCCGGGACCCCTCAGTCCGCAGGCCGATGCTCTATCCACTGAGCCACCCCGGCCAGGGCTGGAATTTTTCTTTCCTCGAAGGCGATCACAAGAGAGATGATCGTAAAGGAGGCCTGGCCGTTCGCACACACATCACGTGCAGCACTGGGCTCCTCCGCCTGGAGCTGCCTTGTACGTGGGGGGATGAGACGGCGGTGGGCGGGGCGAGGTGCCGCCCGTCACGCAGGTCCTCTCCCCCCCAAGGCAGTGATGGCCAGCGACTTCGCGGTGCCCCGGTTCCGCTACCTCGAGAGGCTGCTGATCGTGCACGGACACTGGTGTTACTCCCGGCTGGCCAACATGGTGCTCTACTTCTTCTACAAAAACACGGTGGGTGTGGGCCCCCGCTGGTCTGCGCGTGTGGGAGTGAAAGGGCCGCCCCGAGCCCGGCCGGCGTGGCTCCGTGGCTGAGCGTCGTCCCCTGCACCAGGAGGTCAGCGTTCGATCCCCGGTCAGGGCACAGGCCCGGGTTGCAGGCTCCATCCCCTGCAGGGGGTGTGCAGGAGGCAGCCCATCCGTGACTCTCTCTCATCATTGATGTTTCTCTCTCTCTCTCTCTCTCTCTCCCTCTCCCTGCCTCTGTCTCTCAGATCAATAAAAACATATTTAAAATACGTGGTGGGTGAGGAGAGATTAACCAAAGAACGTGTATACCTATATGCATAACCCATGGGCACAGACAATAGGGGGGTGAAGGTCAGGGTTGGGGGGGTAGGGGGGGCTAGAAGGAAGCGCAGGGGGGGGGAAAGGAGGACCTATGTCATACTTCCAAAAATAAAGATTTTAAAAAAACATACATATTTTAAAAATCAATATATTTTATTGATTTCAGAGAGGAAGTGGAGGGAGAGAGAGAGAGAGAGAGAGAGAGAGAGACATCAGTGATGAGAGAGTACCATTGATTGGCTGCCTCCTGCAGGCCCCCAACTGGGGATCGAGCCCGGAATCGAACCATAACCTCCTTGGTTCATAAGTTGGTGCCAAACCACTGAGCAGCACTGGCTGGGCTTAAAAACCTATGTTAAAAACATAAAAGGACCTGAGATTCCCAGTCAAGAGGACTTGCTTGGGTGGCAGGTTCGATCCCCGGCCCCCGTCAGGGTGCGTGCGGGAGGCAGCCAGTGGCTGTGTCTCTGTCATGATTGATGTTTCTCTCTCTTCCTCTCTTCCTCTCTCCCCCCCCTCTCCCTTCCACTGTCTTAATGTGCGGAAAAGAATACCCTCGGGTGAGGATTGACAAGAACAGATGTGCCAGGCAGAGGGGCCAGCCCCCGGCGGCTCAGTTGCTGCCGCGGGCCCCGCGCGGCCACCCGGCGTGGGCAGGGATGGACCCCCGGCCAGGCCCGCGGTCCCTGCCCCGCCGGAGGCGCGGGGCCGCTGTTAACAGGCACTTGATCCGCTCGAGGAGTGCAAGGATGAGAAATTCATTAGTTTTACAAACACGTTGGCGCTCCTTTCCAAGAAAGAGAGGAGGCGTTGCCATGGCAACAGCGGTGGAGAAAGACAGCGTCGGGTACCACAGGGACGCAGAAGAAAAAGGGAGAGAGAGAGAGAGAAAAAAAAAAAAAAAAAACACCCACTCAATTATCTTAATACTTTTTCTTTTCTCTCTCCCCTTTCGGTGGAGGCTGCTTACGCACCATGAGTCGTGAGGCCGAGCCTGTGGCCGGGGGTGAGAGAAGCCGGCGTAGGAGGGAGTGAGGAGGGAGGGCGGGCAGGACGGGGCGCGGGGAGGGGGGCGGTGAAGAAGCCAGGTGTGTTGGTTTTCCGTGGAGAAGGGGAGAGCCGCGGTCAGACGTGGGGTTGAAACAGGACCTGGAGGATGTGTGTCCTGAGAGCTCACATGGATACAGATGATCGCCCGGCCGGGTGGCTCGGTGGTTGAGCACCGACCTGGGAACCAGGAGGTCAGGGTGCGATTCCCGGTCAAGGGCATGTACCCCGGGTTTGGGCTCCATCCCCAGTGGGGGGCGCGCAGGAGGCAGCCGATCCGCGATTCTCTCCCCTCGTGGATGTTTCTACCTCTCTCTCCCTCTCCCTTCCTCTCTGAAATCAATAAAAAAAAAAATAGATTTTTTTTTTATTAGTTCTCACCTGAGGATATTTTTCCTTTGACTTTTAGAGAGAGTGGAAAAGAGCGAGATGGAGAGAAAGACAGAGAGAGGGAGAAACATCAATTTGAGAGTGAAACATGGATGTGAGAAAGACATACGGAGCCTAGAACCGAGGGACATGCCCTTGGCCGGAATGGAACCTGTGACCCTTCAGTCCGTGGCCGGATGCTGAGCCACGTCAGTTAGGGCAATAGAAACATTTAAAAAATCATCATAATAAACCCAGGCCCTAGCTGGTTCGGCTCAATGGCTAGAGCATTGGCCTGCGGACCCAAGGGTCCCGGGTTCGAGTCCGGTCAAGGGCACACGTACCTCGGTGGCAGGCTCCTCCCCGGCCCAGGCTCCCTGGTCGAGGCGCGTGCAGGAGGCAACCCATCGATGTGCTTCTCTCACGTCGATGTCTCTCTCTCTCTCTCCCTCTCTCTCCCGCGCTCTCTCAAAATCAGTGGGAAAATATCCTCGAGTGAGGATTAAAAAAAAAAAAAACAGGACAAAGCAGATCCAGGGGACAGTGTGTGCCAGGCCCGTCGCCAGGGCTCAAGAATAAAAAAAGTTAAAAAAATTTTCAGCCCTGACCGGTGTGGCTCAGTGGATAGAGCGTCGGCCTGCAGACTGAGGGGTCCCGGGTTCCATTCCGGTCGAGGGCCTGGACCTCGGTTGCGGGCACGTCCCCCGTGGGGGGCGTGCAGGAGGCAGCTGCTCGATGTTGCTCTCTCATCGATGTTTCTAACTCTCTCTCCCTCTCCCTTCCTCTCTGTACAACATCAATGAAATATATTTTTGAAAATAATTTTTTTCCCGTCGCGGCCGTCACACTCAGCGAAACCCTCAGGCCCCAGAGGGCACGGCCCCGGTCGGCGCCCCTGACCGGCCCGCCCCCTGCTCCCCGTCTCGCCTCCAGATGTTCGTGGGTCTCCTGTTCTGGTTCCAGTTCCTCTGCGGCTTCTCCGCCTCGGCCATGATCGACCAGTGGTACCTCATCTTCTTCAACCTCCTCTTCTCCTCGCTCCCCCAGCTGGTGACGGGGGTGCTGGACAAGGACGTGCCGGCCGAGGCGCTGCTGGCCGAGCCCCAGCTGTACCGCAGCGGCCAGAACATGGAGGTGAGGCCCCCTCCCGCCCACCTCCCGTCTCCCTCCCGCCCTGTCCGCTCCCGGCCTGGAAAGGGCAAGTCCCCAGGGACCCGTTGTCGAGTCAGCCCTGGCCGGCGTGGCTCGGTGGTTCAGCTGCATCCGGTGCGCCCAGAGGTCGCCGGTTCGATTCCCGGTCAGGGCACGTGCTCGGGGTGTGTGCTCGATCCCCAGCGGGGGGCGTGCAGGAGGCAGCGGATCCAGGATTCCCTCTCATCACGGATGTTTCTCTCTCTGTCCCTCTCCCCTCCTCTCTGACATCCATAAACATATATTTTAAAACAATGGATAATGGGGCGAAAACCAACTCCACCCCAGTCAGCAGGAGCCGGAGGGAAGCCTGCTTGGAATCTAAATCAAGGGCCCTGTGGTAGCTGCCGCCTGAGCAGGGATTTTCTTTGCTTTTTCATTTTTTTCTCTAAAACAAGCCTCCAGAAATGTGACTTACTTTGCACGGGGAATTAACAAGAAGATGAACGCATAGGGAAACTGTTGAAAGGACACGCGAACACAAACAGATGTAAACAGTGGTAAATAGACTGCGTGGATTGACAGGCTAATTACCAGCTCCTCCCAGCCAGCGATGAGCGTGAGCCTTCCACGTTCGCTCCTCAGCTGGCTGGGATGGTTCTGCGTGTGCCATCGTCTCCGAGTCAGAGTTACTCTATGTGCAATAGTCTCCAAGTCAGAGATAGTCTGTGTGTAATAGTCTCCATGTCAGAGTTATTCTGTGTGCAATAGTCTCCATGTCAGAGTTACTCTGTGTGTGCAATAGTCTCCATGTCAGAGTTACTCTGTGTGCAATAGTCTCCAAGTCAGAGATATTCTGTGTGCAATAGTCTCCATGTCAGAGTTAGTCTGTGTGCAATAGTCTCCATGTCAGAGTTATTCTATGTGCAATAGTCTCCATGTCAGGGTTATTCTCTGTGTGCAATAGTCTCCATGTCAGAGTTACTCTGTGTGTGCAATAGTCTCCATGTCAGAGTTACTCTGTGTGTGCAATAGTCTCCATGTCAGAGTTATTCTGTGTGCAATAGGCTCCATGTCAGAGTTAGTCTGTGTGCAATAGTCTCCATGTCAGAGTTATTCTATGTGCAATAGTCTCCATGTCAGAGTTACTCTGTGTGTGCAATAGTCTCCATGTCAGGGTTATTCTCTGTGTGCAATAGTCTCCATGTCAGAGTTATTCTGTGTGCAATAGTCTCCATGTCAGAGTTATTCTGTGTGCAATAGTCTCCATGTCAGAGTTATTCTATGTGCAATAGTCTCCATGTCAGAGTTACTCTGTGTGTGCAATAGTCTCCATGTCAGAGTTAGTCTGTGTGCAATAGTCTTCATGTCAGAGTTATTCTATGTGCAATAGTCTCCATGTCAGAGTTACTCTGTGTGTGCAATAGTCTCCATATCAGGGTTATTCTCTGTGTGCAATAGTCTCCATGTCAGAGTTACTCTGTGTGTGCAATAGTCTCCATGTCAGAGTTACTCTGTGTGTGCAATAGTCTCCATGTCAGAGTTATTCTGTGTGCAATAGTCTCCATGTCAGAGTTACTCTGTGTGCAATAGTCTCCATGTCAGAGTTACTCTGTGTGTGCAATAGTCTCCATGTCAGGGTTATTCTTTGTGTGCAATAGTCTCCATGTCAGAGTTATTCTGTGTGCAATAGTCTCCATGTCAGAGTTACTCTGTGTGCAATAGTCTCCATGTCAGAGTTATTCTGTGTGTGCAATAGTCTCCATGTCAGGGTTATTCTGTGTGCAATAGTCTCCATGTCAGAGTTCTGTGTGCAATAGTCTCCATGTCAGAGTTACTCTGTGTGTGCAATAGTCTCCATGTCAGGGTTACTCTGTGTGTGCAATAGTCTCCATGTCAGAGTTATTCTGTGTGCAATAGTCTCCATGTCAGAGTTACTCTGTGTGCAATAGTCTCCATGTCAGAGTTATTCTGTGTGCAATAGTCTCCAAGTCAGAGATATTCTGTGTGCAATAGTCTCCATGTCAGAGTTATTCTGTGTGCAATAGTCTCCATGTCAGAGTTATTCTGTGTGTGCAATAGTCTCCATGTCAGGGTTATTCTGTGTGTGCAATAGTCTCCATGTCAGAGTTACTCTGTGTGTGCAATAGTCTCCATGTCAGGGTTATTCTGTGTGTGCAATAGTCTCTATGTCAGGGTTATTCTGTGTGTGCAATAGTCTCCATGTCAGAGTTATTCTGTGTGTGCAATAGTCTCCAGTTCAGCCCGGCTGGTGTGGCTCAGTGGCTGTCGACCTACGAACCTGGAGGTCACGGTTTGATCCCCAGTCATGGCACAGGCCCGGGTTATGGGGACGACCCCTAGTGAGCTGCGTGCAGGAGGCAGCCGATCCACCATTCTCTCCCATCAGCGATATTTCTCTCTCTCTTTCTCGCTCCCTCTCCCTTCCTCTCTGAAATCAATTTTTAAAATATTAACAACTAAAAAGAGCTGAGCACGTATTTCCCCGTAACCAGCCCCGCCCTTGCCCCTGTGTCCCAGGAGTACCGGCCCCGCACCTTCTGGTGGAACATGGCGGACGCCGCCTTCCAGAGCCTGGTCTGTTTCTTCATTCCTTACCTGGTAAGCTGGCCCCGCCCCGGCTTCCCCTCAGCTCCCTCCGGCGGTTCCCACCCACCCTCACCCCCTACCCCCGCCCCCCAGACTCAGGGCGCCCGCCGCCCCTGTCTCGCAGGCCTACTACGACTCCGACGCCGACGTGTTCACCTGGGGGACCCCCATCACGGCCATCGCACTGCTCACCTTCCTGCTGCACCTGGGCATCGAAACCAAGACCTGGGTGAGCATCATGGGTGGGCCTGTGGGATCTAGAAGGTTGTGTGTGTGTGTGTGTGTGTGTTTATAATATATATTTTTAGGGAGAGGGAGGGAGAGAGAGAAACATCCAGGATGAGAGAGAATCATGGATCGGCTGCCTCCTGCACACCCCCTACTGGGGATCGAGCCCACAACCCCAGGCGTGAGCCCTGACCAGGAATCGAACCGTGACCTCCTGGTTCAAAGGTATTTTTTTGGGGGGGGGGGTTAAAATGTATTTTTATTGATTTCAGAGAGGAAGGGAGAGGGAGAGAGAGAGAGAGAGAAACATCCATGATGAGAGAGAATCACGGATCGGCTGCCTCCTGCAGGCCCCCCAGTGGGGATCGAACCCTGAACCCTTCCGTCCGCAGGCCGATGCCCCCGGGGCTGGTCACGCCTTGAATGAACTCGCCCCGAAGTCCAGACCAAGTGATTTCTCGGGCTGGAGGTTCCCCACCCCCGGCTCAGGGGTGACCAGTGCCCTGTTGCTGAACCCACGGCCCCTCCTCTCTCCTCCCCCCCCCCCCCAGACCTGGCTCAACTGGACGGCTTGCGGCTTCAGCGCCCTGTTGTTCTTCACGGTGGCTTTCGTCTACAACAGCTCCTGCGCGACCTGCTACCCTCCGTCCAACCCTTACTGGACGATGCAGACGCTGACGGGCGACCCCCTGTTCTACCTGACCTGTCTCATCGCGCCCATCACAGCCCTGCTGCCCAGGTGGGTGCCGGGGACGCTACCCCCTCCCCGCCTCCCCCAGTCCTCCCTGAGCTCTGGGGCCATTTTTTATTGTTTATTAGGATTATTATTTTAAATTCTTTATTGTTGAAGGTGTATTTCATGTGTTCCCTTTGCCCCCATGAGCCTCCACCCCCACCCCAGGCCTTCAGCACCCTGCTGTCTGTGTCCTTGGCTTATGCACATATGCACACAAGGTCTGACTGATGTCAGAGAGGGAGGGAGAGAGAGAGAAACATCCATGATGAGAGAGGATCGTGGACCGGCTGCCTCCTGCACGCCACACACTGGGGATCGAGCCCGCCACCCGGGCCTGTGCCCTGACCGGGAATCGAACCGGGACCTCCTGGTTCCTAGGTCGATGCTCAACCCCTGAGCCACGCCGGCCGGGCGTGGGACCATTTTCTTTTTATTGATTTTTAGAGAGAGAGGAGGAGAGAGAGAGATCCATTGGTTGCCTCCCAAATGCCCCAACTGGGGATTGAACCTGCAACCTAGGTATGTGCCCTGTCTGGGAATCCAACCTGCAACCTTTTGGCGTCCGGGACGGACGATGCTCCAACCGACTGGGCGCCCCCCGCCCCCCCCCCCCGCCCCCGGCCGGGCCCCGGGAGCGCTGTCCTTGCCGCCTGCCGGCCCGTGCGAGCCCCAGGGCGCCGCCGACCACGTCCCCTCTGCTCCTTGCAGATTGTTCTTCAAAGCTCTGCAGGGGAGCCTGTTCCCCACACGGCTGCAGCGGGCCCGCCAGCTGGCCAAGAGGTCGTCCCCCCAGAAACCCTGCGCCCCCAGGGACCCTCCGGAACCCCTCCCGGGAGCCCCGAACCCCGACACCTCAGAACCGAGCCGCCCCGACGCCTCGGCGCCCGCCTCCCAGGACGACGCCTCGCCCGGGTCTTGGCCGCCCGGCGCCCCGGAGGCCAGCGAGGAGCCCAGCCCCATGGACGTGGGCGTGGACGTGACCGTGCCGCTGCGGGAGGCCTCCGGCCACCGGGCCCCGGGCCGCCCCTCCGGGCCCCGGGCCGCGGTTCCGGAAAGGCGTTCCGGGGACTCCAGGGCGAAACCCCCCCGATCCGGCCAGACAGCCTCGCTCTCGTCCGTCTTCAGCCTCCCCCACCTCGGCTCTCTCGGCTGGATCTCCTCGCTGAGCCTGGTGGGCGGGCTGGGCAGCGTGTGGCAGCTGTCCCGGGACAGTCTCCACGGGGACAAGCGCGAGGCCGAGTTCCTGCCGGGCCCCCCGCCGCCGCCCGACGGGGACCTGTGTGGCTTAGGCCAGCGGGCCGCCGACTACTTCTAGGGCCGGACCTGGCCCTGGGCTGCAGGTGGCCGTGGGGGCCGGACGGGGGGGTGGGGAGGGGGGAGGGGACGGCGCCAGCCTCCCCCTGACCCTTGTTTTTTATGTATAACATAGATGTTCGTATTATTTATGTTTATTGTTTGCACAGAAGAGGTCTAGGAAGATGTATTTTATATGCGTCCCAGGCTCGCGCCGGGAACCAGAGGTACCCAGAGAACCGAGGAAAAGTTTATTTTTTAAGAGCCCCAAGTAAAGAGCCCGTTGAGGGAGCCAGGAGTCCGAGCGTTAAGGTAGATAAACGTTTTCACGAAGAGCGACCCTCGGTGTACGTCCGTCTCATTTCGTGCGAAGACGCGGCGTGAGCGGAGTGGTTCTGCAGGCGTGGCCCTGGGGGCTTCCACCACGTGTGACCGTGTGCATGTGTGTGCGTATGCGTGTGGGCGTGCGTGCGAGAGCGGTGATCCCGGGCGGGCGTGGACAGCAGGGAGGGGAGGTGACAGGGCCAGGACGCGACGCCGGTGGCCGGTCCCTCACGGTCTGTCTGATTCCCACAGCTCAACCCCTGAGCCACGCCGGCCGGGCCTAGTATATGTTTTCTCCTTTAAAAATATATTTTTATTGATTTCAGCGAGGAAGGGAGAGGGGGAGAGAGGTAGGAACATCCATGATGAGAGAGAATCATGGACCGGCGGCCTCCCGCACGCCCCCCACTGGGGACGGAGCCCACACCCCGGGCCTGTGCCTGGACCGGGAATCGAACCGGGACCTCCTGGTGCCTAGGTCGATGCTCAGCGGCCAGGCGCTGGGAGGAGACCCTGCCTCCTTGCACACCTGGGGGAGCCCTGGGCCGCCAACAGGCAGAGCGAAGGCCCAGGAGGGCTGACGTCGCAGGGGGCCGGGGCCAGAGCACCAGACGACGGCTGTCTTCCGGCTGCGGGCTTTGTGCATGAGACGCTCGGAGGCTGTCGACTCCCGGCTGGTGGCTGGAGCCAGGGAGCCAGCCACCGCGTCGTCGGAGCTTGGCAGAGGCTCAGAGGCAGGCCGGGAGGGAGAAGGCTTTAAAACAGACGGAAAGGAGCCGGCCGGCCGGCGTGGCTCCGTGGCTGAGTGTCGACCTGTGAACCGGGAGGTCACGGTTCGATTCCCGGTCAGGGCACAGGCCCGGGTTTCCGGCTCCGTTCCCAGTGGGGGGCATGCAGGAGGCAGCCCATCAGTGATTCCCTCGTCGTTGATGTTTCTCTCTCTCTCTCTCTCTCTCTCTCTCTCTCTCTCTCACTCTCTCTCTCTCCTCTCTATCCCCTCCTCTGCGATACTGCAGAGAAGACTCGGGGACAAGCCGGTAGATGATTGGGGTCAAGGGACAGACGAGGGTCCCTCGTCGCCTGCGTGTCAGGGCCGAGCAGGAGAGCGGGTGGACGCGTCCTGGCCCCAGGCGCCGTTTGCAGCCCGATAGCCCCAGGAAGCCGTGAGGCGGAGTGAGACTCCCTCCCGAGTTTCACTGGACCAGCCCTGGCACGCGGCCCGGGGCCTGGAGACGGGCCACCTCTGGTGAGGCAGCGAGCCGGCAGACGCAGAGCCGGGCATGGCTCCACGCCAGGGCACCGGCCCAGGCAGCAGGAATCTGCAGCAGGGAGATGGGGAGGGAGACGATAGATAGATAGGTAGATAGATAGATAGATAGATAGATAGATAGATAGATAGATAGATAGATGATAGATTATAGATTACAGATACATGATAGGAAGATAGATGATAGATAGATAGATAGATAGATAGATGATAGATTATAGATTACAGATACATGATAGGAAGATAGATGATAGATGATAGATAGATAGATAGATAGATGATAGATTATAGATTACAGATACATGATAGGAAGATAGATGATAGGCAGATAGATAGCCAGGTAGATGATAAATAGGTAAATGATAGGTAGATAGATGATAGATAGATAGATAGATAGATAGATAGATAGATAGATAGATAGATAGATAGATATAGGTACATGCTAGGAAGATAGATGATAGGCAGATAGGTAGATGATAAATAGGTAAATGATAGATAGATGATAGGTAAATTATAGATGCATGATAGGTAGGTAGATGACTGATAGATAAGTATGTAGACCGACAAGATAGATGGATGGCAAATAGATAAATAGAAAGATGACACATAAATGATTCCCTCTCGTCACTGGCGTTCCTCCCTCTGCAATCAATACAAACATGTGACGTAGGTGGTTTCCGAAGGAGAAGGAGGCGCCTGGGTTTCTGTGAGGACAGAGTCCACGGCCCGAGCGTGGAGCAGGCCAGTGCGAAACCCCAAGTGACCCCGAGGCCTGGCCTCCGTGACGGGGATGGTCCCCCAGCACCTGCTGAGCTCCGTCAAAACTGTCCTCCCCTCCCCCCTTAATATGTTTTTATTGATTTCAAAGAGGAAAGGAGAGGGAGGGGGAGAGAGAAACATCCATGAGGAGAGAGAACCATGGACCGGCTGCCTCCCGCACGCCCCCCACTGGGGATCGAGCCCGCAACCCGGGCCTGTGCCCCCGACGGGGACTCGAGCTGTGACCTCCCGGTTCCCAGGTTGATGCTCAGCCTGCCGGGCAGAACCACCGGGTCTCTGCAGCCAGCTGGGGCTCCCCCTCCCCCAGCCCCCGGCCCGGGAGCCGAGCCGGTCTCCACGGGGAGGACTGTGGGCCCCCCGCCCCCCCCCTCCTGCCCGGGCGGGCGCTCTTTTGTGCAGGTGGAAAGGGGCCGCCTTCTCGCCACTTCTCTCGGACGCCTTTATTTTTTTTTCCGGAGGAAGGAAGGAAACAGGACGCCATGGGCGCGGGCGGGAGGCCAGAGGTCAGCCTTTGATGGAGCCGACTTCAAATAGCTTCCGAAAATAGCGGGCCCGGGGAGCGCATCTGGGCTTCCGAGGGTCATGTGTGCTCGGGAGCCAATTTTAAATCCTGTGACGGCCGCCAGCGCCAGCGGGGAGAGATCACCTTCCCTTTCCCCCAGGGCCGCGGTCGGCGAACGGTCTTGGGCCCCGTGAGTGTGGCTCTTCCTAAGCCTTAGGAGGACCCTCATTACGTGAATAATAATGGACCTACCTGTATAGTTTAAGTTTAAAAAATTGGGCTCTCCGAGGAACTTTCGATCGTTGCACTGTTGATATTGGGCTCTGTGGACTAAGGAGGTTGCCGACCACTGGTCCAGAGGCACCCAACACACCACGGGTTTGTTGTTGGGGTGTGTGTGTGTGTGTGTGAGCGTGTGTGTGTGCGTGTTGTCGTCCTGTGCCCGGGAGGGAATGTATTTATTCCTGAAACCTCGGGGAGGCCCTGCAGCCCGGAGGCCCTGCAGCGAGGATGCGAGGAGACGGGACCCTGGACTCACGTCGTGTGCGGCTTGTTTGCTCTGAAAAATGGGAACCGTGGACCCCACTCCCGGTCACAGCCGCCGGCGCGTCCATCAGCCCAGGCCGACCGGGAGCCCCAAGGGCCCGCTGGCGCACACATGTGTGCACACAAACACACACACACAGACACACACGCACACACATGCACACAGACACACACGCAGACACACAGACAGACACACACAGAGAGAGACACACACATGCACACACAGACACACGCACACACAGACACACAGACGCACAGACAATGAAGAGCCGCACATGAGCCCTAGCCCCGTGGTCCCAATGTGGGGCCGTTTGATTTGGGGGGGGGAGGGACCAATTGGAGAACGCGTTGTTAACCGTGAATTTTTTTTTTTGCATTCCTCATGGTTCTGGGGGCCGTGGAGACCCCAGAAAATCATGCCCCCTGAAGGCTCACAGGGCCGCGGGGAGTAGGCCAGGTTAGGAGGAGAAAGTGGGTGTGAGGCTAGACTGGGTACGGCAGTGGTTTTGTTTTTTAATCATTTTTATTGATGTCAGAGAGGAAGGGAGAGGGAGAGGGAGGGAGAGAGGGAACCATCGAAGTGAGAGAAACACAGCGATGGGTGGCCTCCTGCGTGTGCCCCGACCGAGGTCCGTGCCCTGGACTGGAATCGAACCCGGGACCCTTCGGTCCGCAGGCCGGCGCCCTACCCACTGCGCCCCACCGGCCGGGGCCACAGTCCCCTGTGGTTCCGCCCGCGTGTCTGTCCTTCCTCACGTGCCCAGAAGGACGCCTCCTCCCATTGCATCCCCCCTCGCTCTCCTGTCATTCTTGGCGGGGAGCCCTGCCGGCCGCAGACTGTCGGCGCGCCCGTCACCGGAGACGGTTCCATCTCTTCGCGGGCCCCTCAGAGGCTTCTCCGCGGGCTGTGCGCATCCGGGATGACAGGCCTCCCCCTGCAGAACCCCAAGATGTTGTGACACCTCCTTCTGGCCTCGCCGGCTTCTAATGAGAAACCTGCCGCCGTGGGCGCGGGGCCGTCCCCGCGGGCGGGATGTCATTTCTCCGCCGCCGCCTTTTAAATACAATTTTTATTGTTTTCTAGCTCGTTCCCTTTGTGTGTGTGTGTGTGGCTGTTTGCGTCTTGATGCGGCGCGCTTCGAGTTCATTTTTATTTATTTGTCTGAATTCCCCCGGCTTCGTGAATCTGCAAGTCATGTTGCTTCTCAGATCTTGGAAGTTTTCAACCATTATTTCTTTAAAAAAAAAATATATATATATATATATATATACACACACACACACACACACATACATTTGCGCCCAAGCCGGTGTGGCCCAGTGGACAGAGCGTCGGCCTGTGGACTGAAGGGTCCCGGGTTTGATTCCGGTCAAGGGCACCTGCCAGGTTGCGGGCTCGATCCCCAGTGGGGGACGTGCAGGAGGCAGCCGATCGGTGATTCTCTCTCATCATGGATGTTTCTCTGTCCCTCCCTGCCCTCTCCCGTCCTCTCTGAAACCAATAAAAAATAATATATTTAATAAAAAACAAAACTGCCCCGGCTGGTTTGGCTCAGTGGATAGAGCGTCGGCCTGCAGACTGAAGGGTCCCAGGTTCGATTCTGGTCAAGGGCATTAAAATAAAAAAAAGTAAATAAATAATAAATAAATAAAATTACTTTTTTAAAATATATGTTTTAAAAATTGATTTCCAGGAGGAAGGGGGAGAGAAATCGAAGCCTCCATGATGAGAGAAGGTCAGGGATGGGCTGCCTCCTGCTCGCCCCCTCCTGGGTGTCCCCGGCCATGGACCCTGACTGGGAATGGGCCTCCTGGTCGACCCTCAACCACTGAGCCACACCGGCCGGGCAGATCTAGTCTTATAGCCCCTGAGGTTCCTGAAACTCTGTTCCCTCCTCCTCCTCCTCCTTCCTCTTCTCGTTTTCTCTCTTTTTCTCATGTTGGGCAGTCGCGATTCCTTTGAAGCTGGTAAATGCAGCGGCCGACACCGGCTCTGAGAGCAGACAGGCGGGGGGCGGGGGGGGGGTCCCTCACGCCACGGATTGTGTTATGTGCCTGCCACGCGGGCTCGTTCATAATTGCCTTGTTGCAAACTTGATCCGGAGGAATCGTACAACTTGCAAACAACGCCGCGCGCACGGAGGCGAGCAGGTGGAGCCGGCGGAGCGCGGAGGGGGGACGCCTGTAGAATTGCTGGAAGCAGACCCGAGCCTCCCCTTGCCCCCCCAGTTCCACTCCACGCACAAAGGGACGAGGCTGGGCTGGCCGCCTCGCTCTGAGGTTCACACTTCACAAATCGAGTCCACTCTTTTTTGTTGTTGTTGTTAATCCCCACCCTGGGGTATTTTTCCATTGATTTTCTTTTTCTCTTTTTCTTGTTTATTATTATTATTATTTTATTGCTTTCCGAGAGGAAGGGAGAGGGAGAGAGAGATAGAAACATCCATGATGAGAGAGAACCACGGATCGGCTGTCTCTTGCACACCCCCCACTGGAGATGGAGCCCACAACCCAGGCATGTGCCCCTTGATCTGAATCGAACCCAGGACCCTTCCGTCCGCAGGCTGACGCTCTATCCATTGAGCCACACCGGCCAGGGCCTCCATTGATTTTTTTTTTTTTTGAGAGAGATTGGAAGGGAGAGGGAGAGACGGAGAGAGAGGAACACGGATGTGAGAGAGACACGTCCATCGGTTACCTCCTCCCACACGTGCCCTGACCAGGGCCGGGGATGGACCCTGCCACCCAGGTACGGGCCCTTGACCGGAATTGAAACCGGGACCCTTCTGTCCGCAGGCCGACGCTCTGGCCACTGAGCCACACCGGCCAGGGCCCTTGTGTCCACTCTTAGAGGGAGCGAGTGAGCATCATCCACACAGGCCAGCAGGCATCCATCCGCAAGGAAGCGCGGCCCGCCCTCAAACCATTTCACCAGAAACCCAGGGTGCAGACCCCCGGCCCCCGCCCCCAGCGACACCCCCTCCCGCCCAGGCTGGGGCCAGCCAGGCTGGGGGGTTCGCAGCTGGGCCTCACGGTCAACGGCCTCTATTGTCCCGTGTACCACCCCCCTCCACCGGCGGCAAATATTTACTGCGGGCCCCAATTCTGCTTAATTATCTCCTCCAACAAGTGCAGCCCGGGCTCGACAAGCCGCGGAGAAGGCAAGCTAATCGCGGGCATCTGCTCGTTAGCATCCGCGGCCTGTAATTACTGGGGAGGCGGGCAGCTGGGCCCGCCCGGCAGGTGCGCCCCCCGCCCGCCCGCCCACCGCCCGAGGATGCTCTGAGGATGAGGGAGAGGGAGGCAGGGAAGGAGGGGCGGGGGCCTGTGGCTCCCGGGCAGGGGTCCACTCTGAGCTAACCCTGGGCCCAGGGCAACGCCGAGGTCACCCAGGTCGGCCTGACGCTGGAAGAAGCCCTGTCCAGCGCCCCATAAGGGTGAGGGAGAAAGAAATAGCTCCCCATCTTCCCCTCCATACACACACACACACACCTCCCCCCACCAGGACATTGTCTCATTTCTCATGCGACCTACGCAGGAAACCGTGTTCAACGCCCCCTCCCTGGGCCCCTCTCTTCGACGGTGCAAACTGGGATTCATCTGTTAACCCCTCCAGCTCTACCACTTCGATTTATCTACTGGTTGGTGAGAGAGAGAGAGAGAGAGGGAGAGGCGGGTGTGGAGGTCGAGACAGAGAGAGGCACTGAGTGCTTGTTCCACTTGTTGGTGCATTCATCCGCGGATCCTCTTTGTTTGAAATATATGTCTATTGATGTCAGAGAGGAAGGGAGAGAGAGAAAAAAAAAAAAACACATCCGTGATGAGAGAGAATCATGGATCGGCCGCCTCCCGCACGCCCCCCACTGGGGATGGAGCCCGCAACCCGGGCCTGTGCCCTTGACCGGGAATCGGGCCCTGACCTCCTGGTTCACAGGTCGACGCTCAACCACCGAGTCCACGAATACCTCAGTGCCCGCTCCCGTTGGCATCTGGGCAAGTTAGCCCTTGGATTTCGAAGAACTTGGAACGGAGTCCAGGCGGACTTTCTGGGACTGGCATCCTCCATCCCCACACACTCCCAGGAGAGGGAGGGCTAACAGGCTGGTGGCCGCAGCACAGTAGGAGGGGACGCGGGGCCAGCCAGCCAGCCAGCCAGCCAGGCGGTCACTCGGCTCACTTCCAACCTCGGGGGACTCGCTCACCACCCCCGGGGCTGTCAGAGTGAGCCAGCCAGGCCCTGGCCTCCCTCCCCGGGGCTCCCCAGTCCCAGTGCCCTGTCCGTCCGTCCGTCCGTCCAGCAGGGGCTGGCGATGCCAACGCACTGGGTCTAAAACCACAGACGCTCGGGGGTCCGAGAACGGGTCGGGGGGTTTTAATTCCACCTGAGAAACCGTTGTTCAAGCCAAGCACATTTCTGCGGGAAAAGAAAAAAAAAAAAAAGGAGGGAAAAAAAACCGGCACTGCAAAGGGTCCATTCTCTGCTTAGCAACCGCCGGCTATAAATAAAAGTGGCCCCGTGTTTGCTGTGTTATGATTAATGGCTCGGTGCGCACGCACACAGGCGCTGGCCTCGCTGGCATCCTGGGCCCTCGTGCGCAGCGGGCCCGGAACATTCCGTGACCTTTCTCCGAAGGCGGAGTGGGTGCCAAGCAAAACAGACCCCACGGGCGGCGTGCTGGCGCTGGGCCGCTGTCCCCGACGGATGCCGCGCCCGTCCCCCCGCCCACCCAGGGGACAGGTGCTCAGGTGCACGACCACCCCCCGGGCCCTTTGAGAGAGAGAGAGAGAGAGAGAGAGAGAGAGAGAGAGGCCTTGTTCTCCCCATTCTGCCCCCCACAGCAGACGAGGCTGCCCACCCCTCTCCTTCCCCTGAGAAAGGGTTCCATCTAAGACAGGAACTGTGCCCGACGCGCCGCAAACGGCGGTCACGTCGGACGTATGGTCTCGGGGCGTCTTTACAGCCTCGGGGCTGCTGAGGACAAAACCCTGGCGGTCTCCAGCCCGGCCGGCCGGCCGCCATGGCTCAGTGCTTGAGCGCCGACCTAGGAACCAGGAGGTTTGGTCCCCCGGGCAGGGCACGTGCCCCGGTTGCGGGCCCCAGCCCCAGGAGGGGGTGTGCAGGAGGCGGCCGATCGATGTCTCCCTCTCCCTTCCTCTCTGAAATCAATAAAAATGTATTTTTTTCTTTAAACCAACAAAAAGCCTGGCGGTGTCGCCGGAGGATTATGAGCACCTCGCGGGGCAGCTGGCATTATCTTCGCGCCCCGTGGGTGCCCACCGACGCTGATTAAACTCCAGCAGCGCGGTGCTAGGTGCCTCCGGGTGGCGGAGCAGCCTCCCTGCCCGGCAGTCACGATCTGGTAACCATGGGGACGGGCTGGGGATGGAGGTGGGGATTGCATCCATCCGCTCGCCTGTCTCCCTGGCCACACGGGGGGCCCTGCTGCTCGGAGGCAGGGCCCGATGAAGGGCTTGTCCCCGCCCGTCTGTGGGTGCTGCGAACTCACGTTCAAATACAGGGTGATGCGGGCACGGCCTCCGGGGACACGGAACCTAAAACAGGACTGAAAATAATAATAAATAATAATAATAATAATAATAATAATAATAATAATAATAATAAAAGAATCCTCCTTCACAGGATTCAGGAGGCAAACCGTCTCCATTGCAAGAGTCATGAGCCTTCGAGGCGGTTTTCTGCGTAGCTCAGGGGTTTTGTCTGCCCGGGGACCACCCTGGGCAGACAGAGGTGACCCACGGGAAACAGGCAGGCACACGCGTGTGCGTGCGTGCGTTCAACGGGCCCCCACGGAGCGCCTGCCTCGGGCCTCGCGCTGGGCGTGAGAGCACAGACGCCCGGTTCCACGAGCGATACTCTCATGGCACCCCCACCCCCCACCCCCGTGTCCAACGAATCCTCCAAAAGTAATTCTTTCTCTTTTTTGCTCACTCAGAAAACACACACACACACACACACACACACACACACACACACACACACACCAGCACCTCTTGTCTCCAAGCAAATCAAGTCCCACCTGCCTCAGCCCACAGGACCTCCCTGCCCCCTTAGGCAATACGACACTTGCTTTTAGTTTGAGCTCTTACTTTCCCAGGCCTGCAGGTGCTGTGTCATTTATGTCTTATCTGTCAAAAAAAAAAAAAAAAGGCTGAAGACCCTTGAGGGTTAGGTTTTCAGCTCCTTTTTTTTAAATTTGATTTTAGAGAGAGAGGAAGGGAGCGAGACAGAGAGAGGGGGGAAGGGGATGTGTTATTCCATGTATCGACGCATTCCCTGGTGGGTTCTCTCTCTCTTTTTTTCTTTTTTAATATGTTTTTATTGATTTCAGAGAGAGAGGGAGATAGAAACATCCGTGAGAGAGAGAGAGACATGAATCACGGGCTGATCCCCCTCGTACGTGCCCTGTCTGGGGACCGAACCTGCAACCTTCGTGCGTCGGGACGGTGCTCTGACCAACTGAGCCGCCCGGCCGGGGCCCACGGCTCTTTCTGGAGGCCCCTGTCCCACGCACGGGCGCCAGTCCATTGTTTTTCACGGGGTCTCACGGTACGGCTTACGCTGTGAAATGTGTGGGTGTCTCGTGTAAAGCCCGTCTCGTTTCCTATACAGTCTTCCTTTAAAGGGATGAACAATATCATTCTTTTCCAGAACAAAAAGGAAAAAAGGACCATGTGATAAGGCCCTTATGAAAAAAAAAAAAAATACCTTGGATAAGCTGTCTTGATTTAGAATCAGAAGAGGAGGGAAAAAAAAAAAAAAAAAGGCGTTTTCTATTTTATATGTGAGCAGCGCCACCTGGTGGTGAGCCCACAGAGGCGTGTCTTCCCGCAGGATCTGGGGTGAATGCCTTTGAGCCTCTTTTCATCCCGGCCTTCTGGCCCCGGGGGCACCCCCAAAAGGCCCCCCAGAATAGAACTTCATACCTGATGCCCCTACGAGTGCTATCCTGCAGCCTCACGCAGTGGAGGGGCACGTGGCTTGTTTTATTTTAATTTTTACCGAATGTATCGGGGTGACATTGGTGAATAGACCCAGAGAGAGGTTTCAAGGGTGCGATTCGGGGATTCACCTTCGGGCTATTGTACTGCGTGCCCACCGCCCACAGTCCGGCCTCCTCCCCTCACCTTTGGCTCCCCCTTTTCCCTCTCCTGCCTCCCCAACCCCTTCCCTCCGCTATCCACCCTACTGTCGTCTCTGCCCAGGAGTTGTTTTGCGTGTGCGTGTGTGTGCATGCGTGTGTGTGCATGTGTGTGTGTGCATGTGTGTGCATGTGTGTGTATGTGTGTGTGTTACTTAATCTGTCACCTTTCCCCCCATCCCTCCACCCCCGGCCCCTCCTCTGTATCTACGCGTCTGCCTCTGCCTTGTTCGTTTATGTTGCCCGTTCGATTCCGATGTGAGTGAAACCACATGATCACAGGGCACACGTGATCTCGGCCTGGCTCCTGCCACTCGGCAGCACAGCCTCCGGCTCCATCCAGGCCGCCGCCAAGGATAAGAGGTTTTTCGTCTTTTTTACTGTATTTTTGTATTTTTTACGGCCGAGTAGTATTCCCCATGCAGCTGCATAAGACGGTGCGTTGGCGCCTCCTTTAGCAGGTCCGTCCGCCCGTCGCCTGGCTTCGCGGGGGTAGATGCCCGCTTCGTGTCCCCAGGGTGGCTGCTGAGGGGCGCCCGCCTCCTCCCAGTCCAGTGACCCCCGGTTAGTTTTGCCGCCCACCCCGATCCCCGTCTGGCTGGCCTGCCTGGCTGCAAACAATGCCACCGGGGAACAGAGTGCGTGAGGCCTGGGGAGCCCTGCCTTCGCCTCGCCGCCCGCCCCCGCCGCGCTGCCTGCCAAGAGGAAGCCGGCTCCCTCCCGGGCACGGTGAGTGGCCGGAGCCACACAACCGCCTGCCGCCCGTCTCCCACTCAGAGCCGCACGAAGGGTGCTCTTCTCGGCCAGCCTGGCTGCTCCCCCCGGTGCCAGGCCGTGCCGTGTGGCTCGCTCTCCTGGCATCAGACGTCAGAACTGTTGTGTGAAAATAGGGACTCCCGGCCCGGCCACCCGTGTGGCTCCGTGGCTGAGCGTCCACCTAGGAACCGGGAGGGCATGGTTCCATCCCGGGTCAGGGCACAGGCCCCGGTTGTGGGCTCGATCCCCAGTGTGGGGCGTGCAGGAGGCGGCGGATCCATGATGTTGCTCTGTTATCGATGTTTCTCTCTATCCCTCTCCCTTCCTCTCTCTCTCTCTCTCTCAAAAAAAAAAAAAAAAAAAAAAACACAACCAAACCAATAAAAACATTTTTTAAAATGTGGTTAAGAATAAAATTAAAGTATTATTTTTCTTTCAATTTGTACATGCCATTTTATTATTATTAATATTGTTAATCCTCAGCTGAGGATATGGTTATTGATTTTAGAGGGGAAGAGGAGAGAAAGAGAGAGAGAGCGAGCACTTGATTTCTTAGCTCTCTCCATAAGATGGGCTCCCGGGGGCTGACCTCATGGTCTGGCACAAGCTGAATGGGTCCCCTTAGATGGAAACAGAAATCTGCCTCCCTCCACCCCAAAAAAAACAAACAGAAAACGACCCAAAATTGCCAATGTTACAGACAGCAAAAACTGGGGGGGGGGGGGGGGGGAGATAAGCACAGAGCCACGAATTCACTACTTCTTTTATTTTATTTTTTAAATAATTGACTTTAGGGGGGGGGTTAACACTGATGAGAGAGAAACGTCGGTCCGGGGGTTCGAACCCCCACCTGGGTATGCGCCCTCTCCGACCGGGAACGCTCCAACCAGCGGACCCAGCGCGGGCGTCCCCCCCCGGAGGTGGTGCCCTAGCTCGTCCCGGCGGAGGTCGCACAAAAGGCCGAAGCCCGGGCGGCGGGTAAAGGACAGAAACGCCGATGTGGGGTCCCGGGGGCGGCGGGGAGCTGAGCCGGGGGCCGAGCCGGGGGCCGGGGCCAGCGCGGTGCTGCCGGTGGCGCCCTCTGCTGGTCGGCGCGCGCCAGCATCCCGCCGCCCGGCTCCCCGCGCGCCGCAGGGAAGGGGCGGGCGCGGGCCGCTGTTGCCAGGGCGTCCTTCTGCCTCCTCCTTCCCCGCGGGCCCTGCCTCCCTCCCGCCCGCCCGCCCCGGCCATCTGCCCGCGGGCGGCGGCGGCGGCGGAGACAAAAGCCTGCTCGGGGGGCGGGCCGCACCCCGCCACGCGCTTGCAGTGCCTCCGCCGCCCGCGGGGGCGCTCTCGCCCCGCGCAAAGAGGCTGCCGGCCCCGCCGCGCGCGCGCCCCCGCGCACGAACCCCCGCGCCCCCGGCGGGAGAGTCCATTCGTTCCGCTCGCGGCGCGGAGGAACCCGGCGCGGGTTGGAGACCCGCTCTGGCGGCGGCGATGTGGACAGAGATCTATGGCGTCGTGCGCTTTTTGACTGCCCTCGGGGCGACGCGCGCTTTGGAGAGGCCCGGCGCTGCCATGGCGACGAACAACGCCCCTCGCCGCGGGGACGCGCGCGCGCCTCTGCGGCCCTCCCCCTCACTCCGCCGCCACCCCCCCCCTCCCCGTACCCACCCCTCTGAGATCCCCCCCCCCGGGCAGGGACCCTAACAAAGCGAAGACCCCCCCCCCCTGCTCGCGGAGCCGGGGCGGCGAGGGGTGCGTTCACTCGCCAGGGAATGCGCTCGGATGCGCCCTGGGCGCTGGAGAACAATGGCGCAGCCCGCCTCGTGGGTGGTTTTTTTTTCCGTTTTTTTTTTTCTTCCTTCCTTTCTAGGTTTACAATCTAGGGGACATGCCAGCCAGAGACCCCACTAGGCGGAGAGCCCCTGACATACCTGGGGGGCGGGGAGGGGGTAGAATCAGCAGGGGGGGGCCACCGGGACTCCTGTCCCTGCCCAAGAAGCCTCACTGTCCCCCGTGGGCTCCAGACTCCCCTGCTTTGAGGCACTTGGTGGCCCAGCCTGGGGATACGTGTCCCATGCGCTCAAGCAGCAGCAGATAAATCAGTAAGACTAAAGCTCTCCATTATAGCTGATTAGGACCCGGGGCCAGGAAAAGGAAGTCAGTGCTCACCCTACACAGAGGGGGAGCGCCTGCTAAAAGTGAAGGTTTAAACAGGCCCGGCCCGTGTGGCCCAGTGGTTGCGCGTGGACCCAGGAACCGAAAGGTCACCGGTTCGAGTTCCAGCCACCCCCCCCCCCTTATGGGCTCGATCCCTGGTGGGAGGCGGCCGATGGATGTTTCTAGCTCTCCCTCCCTCTCCCTTCCTCTCTCTCTAAGATCAATAAAGTATTTAGAAAAAATGTTTTTTTAAACAGGACCCAGAGTCTCCTAACACCATAGACAAAACAGCCAGGAGGCCCGAAAATGTCACCTGCCGTGCCAAGAACCCAGAGAACCGGAACTCCGGAGAGAAGAGACAGCCAACTGACATGCCCCCCCCGGGGGGAATGAGATGTCAGAAGTCATCCGAGCAGGATTTTTAGAAACAGCTGCTAGGGAAATGTTTCGACCGTCAATAACAGAGTCTCTGGAAAGGAACACAAACCTAGAGGCTACGATGCTGAGGAGAAACGAGTCAGACGGAAAACAAACACCGTAGGATCTCATTAATATGTGGCTCCCAACGCGCAAAATAGAATAAAACGGAAGCAGCCCTGGCCGGTTCGGCTCAGTGGGTAGAGTGTCAGCAGTGGGTCCAGCAGCTTCGATTCCGGTCAAGGGCCAAGGGCACGGACCTCGGTTACAGGCTCCATCCATCCCTGGCCCCAGTCGGGGCGCCTGTGGGAGGCAATCAATCGATGTGTCTCTCGCACATCTCTCTCTCTCTCTCTCTCTCTCTCTCTCTCCCCCCTCCCTTCCATGCTCCCTAAAAATCAATGGAGAAATAGCCTCGGGTGAGGATTAACGAAAAAGCAAACACAAAATAGAAACAGGCTTATGGACACAGAGGACAAACTCACGGTAGCCAGAGGGGAGGGGCCTTGGGGGGGTGAGTGGAAAAGGTGACAGGATTGAGAGGTAGTGACAGAACTGCCACAGATAGGTAACGCACAGCACAGGGAAAGCAGAATCAATAATATCGTAATAACTACATACGGTACGGTGACGCGGGGAGGGGGTGCTGGAAATGCCAGGGGGACCCCTTGGTGAAGCATATGACCCCTAACCCCTACGCCAGTGATGGCGAACCTATGACACATGTGTCAGGTGACAGGCGAACTCATTTTTTTGGTTGATTTTTGTTAAATGGCATTTAAATATATAAAAATAAATATCAAAAATACAAGTCTTTGTTTCACTCTGGTTGCAAAGATCAAAAAATTTCTATATGTGACCCGGCACCAGAGTTAAGTGAGGGTTTTTCAAAACGCTGGCACGCCGAGCTCGAAAGGTTCGCCGTCGCTGCCCTACCCTGTACACCTGAGACTAACATCCTATTGCATGTCAACTGTCACGGAAACATAAACTGTAAAATAAAAATGAAAATTAAGAGAGAAAAAAAACTATTACAAAATCACAGCCAAAGGCCTTGGGGCCCCGTAGCTCAGCCGGTGGGAGCACCGTCCCGCGATGCCAAGGTTTAAGGGTTCGATCCCCGGTCAGGGCACATCTGAGAAGCAAACAATGAGGGCATAAATTAGTGGAGAAGCCGAGCGATGGTTTCTAAAGAAATCAATGAAGGAACCGCAGAAGGAAGATGTGCTCCAGCCACAGCTCTGTGATTAATCGCAGCCTTCTGTATGAAACGGCGGGCAGCAGGGACACACACACACACACACACACACACACATGCCTTTTAGCAGCTGCAATAGGTCCAGGGTTCCCCCAGGGCACGTGGGTAACCATGGAGCACAGACAGGTAGTATTATTGTTATGGATCGCCAATGCATGCATCGACAGGCGTTAGGGACATAGCCATCCCACCCCTAAGGAACCCCACCCACCAGTATATTTAAAAATATATATTTGTATTGATTTCAGAGAAGAAGGGAGAGGGAGATAGGAACACGGACGACGAGAGAGACAATCATGGACGGAGCCCGCAACCCGGGCGTGTGCCCCGACTGGGAATCGAACCGTGAGTGACCCCCAGGTTCGAAGGTCGCCGCTCAGCCACGGAGCCACGCCGGCCAGGGCCGTGGCCCTCTTTCTCGATGGACTCAGGACCGCTGTCCCTCTCTTGCTGGTTTTACCCCGTCGCTAAAAACCGGCATTGTAAGATGACCGGAGAACGAATAAATGCTTCCAGGTGAAGGAACAGGTTGCTGTCCTGTGGACTCAGTGTGCGCTTGGGGTTTCTCGACAAGCGGTCCGCGCCCAGCCTGGCCGTGGCCGGTCACCCTCAACGCTGTGAACCAACCCACGTGCCTGCATGTTAACGCGGCGCCCGCAGCTCAGCCTACGGGTGACTGCAAGCTTTCTATGGACCCAACACCGGTGGGTTTGGAGGTGTTTACTGCTCGGATGTGTGCTCCTGGGAGCGGAAAAGCCTTATTGCATGGAGAGATAAACCTTATCCCCGGGTGGATGGGTGTGTGTGTGTGTGTGTAAGCAGATAGTCAGAAACATCGATCAGCCGCCTCCTGCACATCTCCTACTGGGGATGTGCCCGCAACCAAGGTACACGCCCTTGACCGTAATCGAACCTGGGACCTTTCA
The DNA here is from genome assembly GCF_963259705.1 of Myotis daubentonii. Classification (NCBI taxonomy): domain Eukaryota; kingdom Metazoa; phylum Chordata; class Mammalia; order Chiroptera; family Vespertilionidae; genus Myotis; species Myotis daubentonii. Next base: position 17,974,119 of record NC_081860.1, on the reverse strand, counting down.
GTCCACAGGCGGACGCTCTATCCACTGAGCCAAACCGGTTTCGGCAGAATGAGTTTTCAACGCCGCAGATAACACCATGTACCTGAAAGAAAACGTAAGTTTATTTTCCGGCGACAAGCGTGTGACTCTTTAGAAACATCATTTTCCAAAGTCGTCTCCTCGCGGGGCCGTTTGGTAAGCTGCAGGCTTCCGAAGCTGTTTCCCCGGGCCTCGCTTCTCCGCAGAGAGAACTAACGGCAATCCGCGTGTTTTCGCGTACACGTGTGCTGTTCGCGGTTGGCGAACAGGGATTTACACGCAGGATCGTTTGTCACTGGAAATTTTGGACGGAGACATCTTTTTGTTGGTGGCAAAAAGGAGGCGAAAAATTTCACGACACCGTCCTCAGTCGCCCGCCCCGCGCGGCTGGCTCTTGAAGCTTAAATGACTTAAGATAAAATCGAAACAGGATTCGGTCTCACTCGCCGCTTTCCAAGGGCTCAGTCGCCATGTGTGGTGGCCCCGGCCGGTGGCTCAGCTGGTTGGAGCATGGTCCCCACACACGAAAGGGTTTCAGGTTCGATCCTCTGTCGGGGCACGTGCGGGAGGCAGCTGGCGGATGTTTCTTGCATCGATGTTTCCCTCTCTCTCCTTCTCTCCCTTCCTCTCTCTGTAAAAATCAGTAAAAACATTTAAAAAAACAACAGGACGCCGATGCCTTGAGGGGCAGCCTTGTTGCCTCTGTTCAGTTCCCTTTTCTGAGAGCTGTTGATTCCAAGTATTATCACTATTTAATCCTCACTCAATATTTTTTTTTTTCCATTGCTTTCTAGAGAGTGGGAAGGAGAGAGAGAGAGAAAGAGAGACATTGATATGAGAGAGACACATCGATGGGTTGCCTCCCGCACACACACACCCCGACAGGGGCCTAGGATCGAGCTGGCAACCGAAGGGCCGGGGCTGGGGCGGGGGGAATTCTTTTGGGATTCCCTCTGGGGGAGGAGAGGACATCGGACACTCAGCCTTCTCTCTCGGCCTCTGTGTCCCGGGCTGGCTGCGATCCCTGGCCGCGTGGGGCGTTCCTGGGGCGCTAAGCCGACTGGTGGCCTCAGGGTTAATTTCCTGGGCACTGTTTTCAGCAACGTGTCAAACTGGACGGCCTCACCTGCTCCGTCCTGAGATAGAGGGTGTCCCAAAATTCACGCAAGATTTGAATTTTGCGTGAGCATTAACAACAACAACAACAAAAAACAAAAGCCTAATTTTACTTGGTTTATTGAATCAGATTCTCATATCTGTTGCCCTTTGATTTCAATCACTTCAACTTGATAAGCATCAGCAAGGACCAATGATGGCCCAGGAGCAGGGACAAGGAAGACCAATGAAAACCGCGGCTTTGCGTCTGCGCCAGCAAAGCCGTGGAGGCCATTGACCCGATGTGCTGTTCCGTACGTAACCCTAGACTGTATGCTTTATGAATCAATAAAAAATTTACAGTTTTTAATTATAAACCTGTGTTTCCTATCAAAATTACTTCTTGCGTGAATTTTGGGACACCCTATATATATGCTGGGGACCCAGATCTGCTTCGGACATCCGCTGGTCAGACCCAGTTGGAGGAGGGCCATTTCACACGGGGTGGGGCCAAGCGGGGCTTATAGCTGTCCGGATAGGAAATAATACAATAATTCAGAAATAGCCCCGCCCACATAGCCTGGGGGGGGCGGTTCACGTGTTGTCCCGATACAGCAAAGTTTGGGGTTCGCTCCCCGGCCAGGGCACATAGGAGAACCACCCAACGGACGCATCGGTGAGTGCGAACCCCGCCTCGTGCCTTGTCTCCCCGCCTCCAGCCCACCCACCGCGGCGCCTCTCCCCCAGGCTCCCCGAACTGTGGCCGCCGGGTGTGACAGGCACGGGGTGTGGTGGCCAAGTAAGTACATTTAAGCTTATTTGTTTATTTTTATTATTATTTTAAATATATTTTAACGGATTTCAGAGAAGGGGGGGGGGAGAGAGAGAGAAAGATCCAGGAGGAGAGAGGATCATGGATCGGCTGCCTCCTGCACGCCACACACTGGGAATCGAGCCCGCAACCCGGGAATCGAACCCTGACTTCCTGGTTCCTAGGTCGACCCTCAGCACGGAGCCATGCCGGCCGGCCGGGCGTTTAAGCTTTTGTAGATGAGACTCTCCGTGTGCATCCCTGTGGTTGAGGGGTGCCCCCCCGCCCCCGTGTGAACACAGGCGATGCCTTTCACTGCCTCGTCCTGGGCACCCTGGCAGGACGCCGGCCACAACCAGAGTGGACGTGGACAGCTGTCCAGGGCCCTCACCCTTAACGATGACCTCCCACCGCTGTCATAGACTGCTCTTCCTCCCCTCCCCCCATGTGGACGAGGACAAAGTCCCAGCTGCCGGGACGCGGCCGATGAGCCCAATGTGGACACCACCCCCACCCCCACCCCCCCGCCCCGGGGCACCCATCTCCTCCCCGCCCATCTTCAGCACTGTCCGGGGCGGGTGAGAAGCCGGTTTATTGGAGTCCCGGTAATCACCCCACATATTTTTTTTTGTCTTTCTCATCATTCACTTTTTTAAAAATATATATATTTTATTGATATTTTACAGAGAGGAAGGGAGAGGGATAGCCAGAAACACCAATGAGAGAGAAACATCCATCAGCTGCCTCCTGCACACTCCCCACTGGGGATGTGCCCGCAACCAAGGCACATGCCCTTGACCAGAATCGAACCCGGGACCCTTCAGTCCGTAGGCCGACGCTCTACCCACTGAGCCACACTGGCCAGGGTTCATTCACTTCGTTCACAGCGCTTCTTCCTCCCTCCTGACGTCGCTCACTGAGAGCTCTGCCACTGTGCGGCCCAGCGGACACATTTAGGGGGGAAGAGGGGGTGGGGGTCTTGTTCAAATGCAGATTCCTGGGCGCTACCCCCCATGGACCCAGACTCTGGGTGTGGAGGCCACGCCCCAGCCAGGGGCACCCACACAGGCTCAGGCCTCAGCAGCCGCCCCGGCTTTTAATTGTTCCTTTTGATGGACGGAGGAGGACGCTGGAGCGGAATCGATAATGTGTGACTAAACCCTGGGACCGCAACGAGGTCTGCGGCGCCGTGGGGGGCTCGCCGGGCCGCCGTGCAATCATCAGCCTCATTAATGCTCCTAGCGTTCCCGGCGGCGAACGCATTCGGAGGCCGGGGAGGGGAATTAAGCTTATTTTGTGCGGGTGACTCATACCGGCGGGTGGCTGAGCAGAGTCGTCCTCCAGCAGCGATGACAGATCAGAAGGCTGAGTGGCAATGGGGGAGGGGCGGGGGGCCCGGCCAGCCGTGTCTGGGGGGGAAGCAGGTCCCCAGCAGTGTCAGGGGTGAGAGAGGAGCCCAGGGGCCACCCTCTCCTCGCTCCGCCGGGCAATTCCTCGGCGTCTCGGGAGGGCTTAGCGCCAGGCCCGGCGTCCAGTCCTTGGCAAAATGCCCTCTTGTGACTCATCACCAAAGCATCTCTTTTAGAGGGAGGACATCCAGGCTTCGAGGAGATGAGCAGCCCGGCCGGCCAGTGTGGCTCAGTGGTTGCGCGTCGGCCTGGGAACCAGGAGGTCACAGTTCGATTCCCCGTTGGGGCACCCCCCCCCCGCCCCCCGGGTTGCGGGCTCGATCCCCAGTGCGGGGCGTGCAGGAGGCAGCCGGGCCATGATTCTCTCTCACATCATGGATGTTGATGTTTCTCTCTCCCTCTCCCTTCCTCTAGGAAACGAATAAAAAAAAATGTTTTTTTTTTTAAAAAAACACAACGATATCTTTTATGTCCCGAATATCTAAATTACTGTGTGAAGATAACCTCGGCCTTTCTGTATCGTTTTTACTGTCAGGAAAAAAAAATTATAAAATAAAAAATTGAAAAAGACAACCTTTAGGGATAAAGATGGCTTGAAGCAATCTCTCTCAGAGTCCCGCAGTCCAGTTTTAGCATTTTGATCTGCTTCGTGTCCAGCAGGAATAGACCATGTTGCTTCCCAACTGTATTCATGAGTCTCCCCTAGCCAGATGTTTTCTTTTGCTGAGAAAAAAGCACAGTTGTCTGCACCATTTTTTTTTTTTGGTCTTTTTTGCACCGTTTTAAATATTTTACGTCACCAGTGCACTTCCTTAGTGTATTCCTAGGGGAATCGGTGAGATATGTATTTAAAATGGCGTTAGACACACAAAGGCAGTGGGCGTGATTTCAAAGGCCGGGAGGCAGCGTTTCTGAGGGTGGCTTCATTGATTTGCCTGGAGCTGTTTTATTCAGAGCAGCTCAGCTCAGCGGCGGTGGCAGCTGGCGCTCAGAGAGGCTCCTCCCCCCACCCACCCTCCAGCTGGGTGCGGGCGGGCAGGCACAAAGGGGCCGCGATGGCCACGGTCAGAGCATGATTTGATGGGACTTCCAGGTTTTTTTTTTTGCTTGAACTCCTTCTGATGCAGTCTTGGATATCGGTGCAATTAGTGAACACGACTGGTTGGAGAAGCATCGATCGATCGGAGGGGACGTCAGTATAGATCCTCTTGTTCAGTATCTTAATTTCACACACTGTCATCCTGGGGTCGTGCCCCTTGTCGCTTGCGCAGTTGCTGGAGTTCGAAGCCAGTTAACATTTCCTGCAGTAAATTCATTTGCCCGAGTTTTCTGCCCCCCCTTCTCTCGCCACCCCCCACATTGTGTCCGCCTCGTATTGCTCTGCTGGACACAGTTGAAACGTGAAATAGCCGTTCGTGAGCTCCCTCATTCACACCCTTTCCCGGGAGCCACCAGGTGTCGGCCACCCAGACAGGTGCTGGGGACACAGAGCAAGTCCGGGGCCCTCCCCTCCGTCAAGGAAGTTGAGGGGGGACGGAGGCGGCGACACGGCACCCGGGGCCACGGTGCCGGGCGTGAGGCGGGACGTGCTGGGCGGTGGGTCGGACGCAGGGCCACAGCCCTGCGTGGACGTGGCCCAAAGGCGGGGGGAACGGCCTGTGAGGGGGTCCCCAGGGGTGGGCCCGAGTGGGGAAGGGGTGGAGACGGGGCTGGGAGGGTGGGCAGGCCCCCATGAGGCCCTGTGGCCCCGCGGCTCTGAGGCTCACACTCTATAGTTCAAGTCCAGAGGCACTAAGGGTCCACCTGGCACTGGGACTCTCGGAAGAAGTGGATGTTCTAACAACCATCATGGCCAGCGTGGCTAAAAAAAAAATAAATAAAACATAATAATCTATACTAATAAAAGAGAAAAATGGTAATTGGCGTACGATGATACCCTTTTCATTGGCTAATCAGGGCTATATGCAAATTAACTGCCAACTAAGATTGGCAGTTAACTGCCAACAAGATGGTGGTTAATTTGCATATGTAGGCACAATGCAGGGAGGCGAAAGGGAAAGCAGCAAGAAGCCCCCTGCCACTGACAGTGATCGGAAACCCAGGGGGGAGCTAAGAGCTGGGGGGCAGGGCAAAGGCGGCCCTGGGGCCGCCTTTGCCCTGCTCCCCAGCCATGATCAGAGAATCAGGTGCCTTTTCCGCCCTGGCCAGTGATAGCAGGAAGTAGGTGTGGAGCCAGCGATGGGAGCTGGGCACGGTCGAAGCTGGCAGTCCCGGGAGCTAGGGGTCCCTTGCCTGGGCCTAAAGCGAAGCCCACGATCGCGGGGCCGCTGCAGCTGTGGGTCCCCGCTGCCCAGGCCGGACGCCTCAGCCAGAGGCTTCCTGCAGGGGCAGGGGCAGGGGCGGAGCCCGCGTGATCGCGGTGCCCCCCGCTGCCACTGCAGGTCCCCGCTGCCCGGGCCGGACGCCTAGGCCAGAGGCGTCAGGCCTGGGCAAGGGGCCGATCCTGCGATTGGAGGGTGATGGGGGTCAACGCCTGAGGGCTTCCCAGTATGTGAGAGGGGGCAGGCTGGGCTGAGGGACACTCCCCCCTCCCCCACACACCCAGTGCACGAATTTCGTGCACCGGGCCCCTAGTAATAATAATAATAATAATAATAATAATAATAACGGTAATGATTTAACCTTCCCAACGCCCAATTCCTCGTTCTCCCGAAGTCCGCTCCTCTCCCTGTCGCAGCGAGTGCTGGGATATGGGACAAATCCAACGGTTGGATTTCACTTTATTTTTGTTAATTCTCACCTGAGGGTATGTTCCCACTGATATTTAGAGAGTAGCAGGGAGGGGGGGAGAGAGAGAGAAACACGGATGAGAGAGACACCTCGATGGGTTGCCTCCCACACGCGCCCCAACCAGGGCCGGGGATCGAGCCTGCCCCCGGGGAACGTGCCCTTGGCCGGAATCGAACCCGGGGCCCTTCAGTCCCCAGGCCGACGTTCCACCCACAGAGCCGCACCAGCCAGGGCCAGCGGGTCGCTGTCGGACACGTCGAGGGGGAGGTGCCTACAGAGCACCCGGCGTGGATCTCCGACTCGGGCCTGACCCTTCTGGGTGAGGCCTGCGTTCCGGGTCCCGGCGTGTGCCCTCGGGGACAGGGAGAGCGTCTGCGAATGGCCTGGCCGGAGACCGGGCGGGCGGAGGCGACCAACAGGACTGGGAGGAAGAGCATCTGCCAAGAAGCCTTGAGGCCAAGGGGCTGGAGACGCCGGGGAGGAGCGACCTTGAGACGGGGCCACGAGGCCACGGCTGCCGAGGAGACCAGCCATGCACACAGGGGAGTGGACGGCCGGGAGCCTGCCACCAACCAACCGAGCACATGCCCTTGACCAGAATCGAACCCGGGGCCCTTCGGTCCGCGGGCCGACGTTCTATCCACTGAGCCAGACTGGCTAGGGTGGGATTCAAGTCTTGAGAAGGCTCCCCCCGCCCCCCACCCCACCCCACCAAAAAGAAGAAAAGAATTCGCTGTGGAAGGGAGGGTGGCTCACACGGTGAGGCAGGAGTGGGGGAGCGCACACTGAGGCAGGCCGTGGGAAGACGGCGGAGGCGTGAAGTTCGTGCCTGCACCACGGTGGAGATCATGCTGTGACTCTTACTAACATTTACTGGGCTCGTCAGATGCCACGCGATGTTCGTCACGGAGCTAATTTTGCTTCAACAGTCTTTTTTTTTTTTTTTAATATATTTTTTATTGATTTCAGAGGGGAAGGGAGAGGTTAGAAATAGAAACATCAGTGATGAGAGAGGATCACTGATTGGCTGCCTCCTGCTGGGGATCGAGCCTGCAGCCAAGGTAGGTGCCCTCGGCCGACCGGAATCAAACCCTCAAACCCGGGACGGGACTCTTCAGTCCGAGGGCCCGCGCTCCATCCGCTGAGCCAAACCAGCCAGGACTCACAGTCTATCTGATCTTTGGGAATGCTAGGTAATAAAAATTTCTTTTTTCTTCATTTTGATTCACCAGTTGTGTGACGCATATGGACAGGGAATCTTGAGCACTGAAACAGCCCTGTCGAAATAAAAACAACTTCACCAGCCATTTGAGGCAAAATGTTTAACTGAAAAGGGTGCGTATTAGAAGGTCTATATTAGTGAATTCTCCCATGATCACCAAAATGTTGGGTCATTCAAAAACGTGTCCTGTCTTACAGGTGTGACTTCCTCTCTGGCCGAGTGGAGGACAGTGAGGGCGACTGCCAATCTTTTACCGTTTCCGCAAAGCCTGGCACAATTCTGGGTTAATAGTACAAGGAATTAATGCATTATGCAAAATAAAATAAAAAAATCAAACTGCTTTCTTACACCTGAAATTAGGAAATTATTAGAAACGACTGGGTTTCATTTTGACTAGAGGTCTAAAAATTTTACTATTTTGTAGATACTATGGTGTTTTTTCTGGGAAAACACGCATGAAGAACAATATGGGTCTAATTTGGGAGAAAAATTTTATTCGTAAAAAACTGCTACCTATATTTATATTATATAGAGAGATATGGAACACTATCAGCATTGTAAGAGTTCCTGACAATATCCATGCTGCTCATCTCCACCAGCAACATTCTGCACTTTGAATATGGACATAAGGCCAAGAGCACAGTGGGTTCTTGCCTCGTCTGACACCAGCATCACTCGAGAACACCCGCTTAATATTAATGCGCTGAAAGGGCTGGGGGGTAATTTCTCCAGCTCCCAAGAGCCGGCTTGACTTTTATTTTCCGGCCACTCTTTGGGAACTCAGGTATTCCAGCCAATATTGTGATACACCAGGGTTATTTACAAAATTACATTTTATCCACCCAGACAACTGTTACTGAAGAGGAAGTAGAATAGTTAGAAGTATCCTCACGCGCTAGATACTGTGGTAGGGACATGTTGCTTCAATTACTCAAAAGCCTTTCAAGATGATTTTCCTTCTCATTTGCGTATTTTGATGATCTGTAAAGATAAGTCCTTAAAAGGCTGTCATTTTAACTAATCTCTCCCATAAAACGTAAGTGCGATTAGTTTCCAAAACGAGGCTCGGTAATGAGGGGAAACGATAAAAGAACAAGGAACGGAGTCAAAACTGTACGCGATTTAATACCGTCACTCATCTTAGCGGTCGAGGAATAATTTCAATACCTACAGCTGGTTTCCTCATAACAGGCTGGGGGTGTTTGGTTTTTTCCTGTTTGTTTTGTTTTATTAATCCTCGCCCGAGGATATATTTTCCCCCCATTTATTTTTGGTTGCCTCCTGCATGTGGGGCCCGGCCCTGACCAGACTGGGGCCAGGGATCGAGCTTGCAACTAACGGAGGCCCCAGGCGTCCTCGACCAGGAATTGAACCCGGGACCCTTCAGTCTGCAGGTCGACGCTGGCTCGCTCTCCCCACGCAGCCCCAAACTGGCTGGGGCATAATTGGTTACTTTTATTTTTAATATGTTTATTGATTTTAGAGAGGAAGGAAGAGGGAGCGTGAGTTAGAAACATCAACGATGAGAGAGAATCACTGACTGGCTGCGTCCTGCACACCCCCTACTGGGGATGGAACCCGAAACCCAGGCATGTGCCCCTGACCGGAATCGAACCCGGGACCCTTCAGTCCGCAGGCCGATGCTCTATCCATTGAGCCAAACTGGCTAGGGCAGTTTTTGTTTTTTAAATAGTTGGCTATAGTTGGGGAGCCCTGACTACATATATTTAAAAAATAAAACAAACCCACGTTCTCGGAAACACAGCTAAATATATTGTAGCGAGGCCTGTGGGAAGTTTGAATTCCCCAGGAATGGGAGCTTGGCGGGCGTTTTATGGATTTTTATCTGCAAAGTTGCAAGCTGTTCGGACAAGGAATCGTGAGGGACTCCATTCCAGCTTTGCTGACAAGTGTGGCAGAGTCACACCAAAAGGAAAAGAAAAGAAAAAAAAGAGAGTGAGAAAGAATCCTTTTAAATCAAATGGGGACCTTGGGCCCGGCTGCTGTGGCCCCGTGGTTGAACCTTGACCTATGCACCTGGAGGTCACGGTTCCACTTCCGGTCGGGGCACTTGCCCAGGTTGCAGCCGCCATCCTCCTCCTCCTCCTCTTCCGAAGGGTTTGCAGGAGGCGGTCCAGCCGCCCATCTACGATTCTCTCAGCGTGGACGTTTCTACGTCTCCCTGAAATAAATAAAAAAACATATTGTAAAAAAACTAAAGGGGTGCTTTGGGACGAGATGTGAAGACGCCACGGCTTTCAATGGGTTTCTTTGTCACACGGATCAAAAAAAGGTAGCCTCCCTGCCAGCGGGGGTCGACCAGCGGGCCGCGTCCCCTCGGCGCACAGCCTCCTGAAGGTCAGCCTGCAGGAGACCGGCTCTCCCTTTTGTCAACGATGACACCACGTGTTGGCAAGAGCCTCCGCCGGTGACCTTGGGCCCCTGAACGCGGGGGCCCAGGCTCTGGGGCTGCCTCTGCCATGTTTACCGAGGGGGCGGGGGGAAGTGGGGGTCGGAGACCTTGTGTCCCTTCTGCACCCTTGTCACCACTCTATCCGTTTCCCCAATAAAACGGGGAGCGGTTAGGCCGAGCAAGGCGGGGGGGGGGCTTTACCAACATTCCCGGGGACTCCAGAGGGAGGTTTCCACAGCGCGCCCCCTTCTCGCTGTCGGACCACGCAGAGCACAAGCTCCCAAGAGGCGCTACCCCCTCCGCCCCGGCCCCAAGATGGCGACCGGTCCTGGTGGGCGACTCGGGGCGCGCGCCGCGGAGCCCCTTCCCCTTCCCAGCGGCCCCTGCGCCGGCGACGCCGGCCAGCGGCGAAGGGGGCGTGGCCGAGCGTGGCGTCGCGGCGTGGCCCCTGCGTCGCGGCAGCGTCGCCGCGTCCTCCCCTCCCGGAGCCCCTCTTCAGGCCCGTGGCGCGCGCTGCCTGCCGGGATACTCGGCTCGCCCCGTCAGTCCTCCCGGCTCGGGCCCCGCGGTCGCGCGATCCGCCTTGTTCCCAAGATGGTGGCGCTGGGCTCCCGGGCGACGGCGGGAGGCGGCCGAGCCTGAGTGCCCCCTCCCACCCTCCCTCCCTTCCGCTCACCGCCCCTCAGCTCCCCTCCTCTGGGCCGGAAGCTCGCCACGCCGCCCTCCTCGGCCTCGCGCCCCCCGCCGCCCCCGCGCGTGCGTCACCTCTGCCGACCCGGCGTGCGCTCACGGCCGCGGGCGGCGGCGCCTCCCTCGGCTCCTCCTCGGGGCCGCGCTCGTAGCAGCTCGCAGCCCAGCCGCGCCAGGCGGGCCCCGCAGCCCCCGGTGTGGACAGGCAGCGTCGGAAGCGGGCGGCTGGCCCCCGGCTCGGGCTGTGGTGCGGCCTCGGCGTCCGCGTCCCCGGCCTCGGTCTCCGGTGAGCGAAGCGCGGGTCCCGCATGAGCGCGGGCGGCGGCGGCGGCGGCGGCGGCAGCGACCGGGCAGCGAGGCGGCGGCGGCCGGAGGCGGCGGGCGAGGGCGACCACGACCAGCGAGGCGGCCGCAGCGGCGAGAGGGCCGCAGCCCCGGCGCGGGGGCGACCACAGGTCAGCGGGGCCGGGGCGGCCGGGCGGGCGGGCAGCTCCCCGGGGTCCCCCCGCCGCAGCCCGGGGCGCCCTTTTCGGGGCCGCTTCAGCGAGGGCCGGGGCGCCCCCACCCCCGGGGCGAGGGTTTGGGGGGCGCGTGGTCCGGGGGGCCGCGGCTGCTGCTGCCGCCGTAACTGTCAGCGTCGGGGCGGCGGAGGGAGGCTAGGGGCCCCGGGGGGCGCCTGCGGCCCGGGGAGGGGGTGGCCCCGCCGGCAGCCGCGCTCGCCGCCCCCGCCCCCTCCCCCCGGGCCCCGGCCGCCGCCCCCTCCCCGGGCCCAGCCAGGGGCGGGCCGGCCGCTCCGGGCCAAGGGCGCCGCTCGCTCTCCTCTCGGCGTCTCCAGGGTCGGCGAGGGGCGGGGGGGACGGACACGTGTGCTTTGGGGTGAATTGGGGCTTTTTTTGTCTCTTTTTTCTTTTCTTTTTTTTCTTTTTGGGCGTGACGGGTTGCAGAAGGGAGCGCGGAAGGAGCCCTACGCGAAAGGCAAGCGTTGTGTTTCCCGATGATGCGCGGGTTTTGGGGTGAAATGGGGTGCGGGGGGCTGGCTGTTGGCGTCGGGCGGGCTCGGTTCCGTGCAAACCCGCAGACGGGGGGCCTTGCCCGCCCCCCGCCCCCGGCCCCGTTCTCAGGGGGCACAGGGAAGGGACTCGCTCCTCGCTCGCGGTAGGAGGTTGTTGTGTGTGTTTGTGTGTTTTTTGTTGTTTTTTTGTTGTTGTTCTCGGTGGTCAGGTCGGGACGGAATGGGGCGGGCGCCGTGGCCCTTGAAGCCGGTCGGAGCCACTGCACACAGCGCGGGGCCGTCCTGGAAGGATGCTTCCGTCTCCAGTTTTTTTTTTATTTTATTTTAAGGAAAAAGAAAAAAAAAACCCCAAAACACCCGCCGCCACCAGCACCCCGTCCCGCCGGGCCTGCTGGAGGGCTGTCCCCGCGGAGTCTGTCTGGGGGCGCACCTGGTGGAAGTGCGGGGGTCCCAGCCGGAAGGCGCCCCTCAAGCGGGAGGCGGTGGCGCTGACCCCCCGGATTCGGAGCCTGCGGTGTTGAGAGGAGGGGCAGGTCACTCCAGGTTTTTTGTGTGTTTTTTGGGGGGAGAAAGGGCTCGGAGCAGAAAGGACCGGAAGTTTTAGATGGAAAGTTAGGGCCCCGTGGTGACCTGGCTGACCACGCTGGACAGGGAGGAGGAGAGGAGAGGGGTCTGGACTCAGAATTGAGGAAGAAGAAGGGAGAGAAATAAAATAAAATAAAATAAAATAAAAAAGACGGTTGTGTCCTGGGCATCAGGCGGACCTGGCGCGGGTATGGGATCCCGCTGTAAATCTGAGCCACTGGCCGCCTTTCGGAGGAGCCGGAGAGGACGGGAGATGGACGGGCCGGGCAGGAGCGACTCCAGGCCCAGGGCACGTGGCCGTCCCGCTGGGTCAATATTGACCCGTGGCTGCTGGTTCCTGGGCCGCGGCCTCTGGACCCTGCAGGCCCTGGGAGCAGGGGACACGGCACAGCGGCTTGGAGTGGCCTGTCCTCCAGGGGGTTCGCAGTTTTGTTCAGATCTGGGCTCGCACAGGCTGAAACATAGGCACGCACGTGCACTTGTGCTCTCCCCTCCAGAAATACCCTCTGACCCCCCAGAGAAGACAGCTCGCTGTTCCTCCCAGTACGCAGTCCGGGGTATAATCCACAGCCCAGGTACTTGATCTCACAGTTGCCCATTTCTTTTTTTCTTAATATATTTTTACTGATTTCAGAGAGGAAGGGAGGAGAGAGAGAGAAACATCCGTGATGAGAGAGGGTCACGGATCGGCCGCCTCCTGCACGCCCCCCACTGGGTATCGAGCCTGCAACCCGGGCCTGTGCCCCGACTGGGAATCGAACCCGCCACCTCTTGGTCGACGCTCAACCATTGAGCCACACCGGCTGGGCTGCAGTTGCCCATCCACCTAGGAACCAGGAGGTCACTGGTTCGATTATCAGTCAGGGCACAAGCCTCGGTTGTGGGTTGGATCCCCAGTCGGGGGCGTGCAGGAGGCGGCCGATCCGTGACCCTCTCTCATCATGGATGTTTCTCTCTCTCCCTCTCTCTTCCTCTCTGAAGTCTATAAAAAAAAACATATTTTGAAAAAAATAAAATGATTGCTGGTTATGTTCTTCAGTGTCCAGATCTAGGCCTGCGTAGGTTAAAATGTACACATGCAGCTGTTAGAATTTAGTTTTCTGATTTTTATGATTGAGGACAAATTTTCACAAGTGGTTTTTTACGTAAAACTTTTGGGGAAAGCCGTAGGTGCTGGCTTCGTGCTGACTCAGGACAACAGGATTTTGGCTGATTTGACAGCCCCCTCCCCCTGCACACGTTAGGTTGGAAAATAAAAACGAGACGTGAGCTGTCGTGGGAGTAGCTTGGGAGCTCGCTCTCATTTTAGTTCTGCCCTTGCGGTGGGAGTTTGGCCCCTGACAAGTTACTTCATCCTGGGGAGCTGCGGGCTTCCCGTCTGTGAAATGGGTTGTGAAACTAGTTCGGAGCTGCTGTGAGGAGTCAGGTACCGGAAACGTGGAAGGCAGACACCCTTAGACACCCTGCAGCCCTCCGACTCCAGCGTAGGGCGGTGGCCGGCAAAATACCACGTGCGGGCACGCGCGCACGGTGCGATTGAAACTCCGTGGCCCATGCGCAGAAGTCGGTATTTTGTGGAAGAGCCACACTCAAGGGGCCAAAGAGCCGCATGTGGCTCGCGAGCCGCAGTCTGCCGACCAGGGGTGTAGGGCTTCCAGCACATTATCCTCGTGCGTGTGCTTTCTGCCCTCTGTGGGCTCCTCTGCGGCCAGGACGGCGGTGCGCATGGAGCGCGGCCGCCAGCGCGTCGGGTGGTGACTGTTTCCGGCACATCTGCCGGCGGTCACACAGCATTTACTGGGTCCCCACGCGGTCCCTCACCTGAGCTCGAGGGGTCGGGGCTGCAAGACAAGTGCCAGGGCCGTGCGCTTGGGAAGCTTCCAGGCTAGTGACTCCTCACGGCTTTTGTGACGCCCGTCCCCGTCCCGTCAGGGAGCCGCGTTCTCTGTTCTCCGTGCCCTTCCTCCCCAGCCCTGGGCCCCACACCTCCCCCCAGCTGCCAGCCTGCAGAACAGCGGTTCTCAGCCTGTGGGTCGCGACCCCTTTGGCGGTCGAACGACCCTTTCACAGGGGCGCCTAAGACCATCCTGCATGTCAGATATTCACATGACGACTCATCACAGTAGCAACATGACAGTGATGAAGTAGCCACGAAAATAATGTTATGGTTGGGCCACAACATGAGGAGCTGTGGTGAAGGGTCGCGGCACCAGGAAGGTTGAGAACCGCTGCTCTAGAATTTGTTTTACCCCTTTCCTTACACGCCCGACACGTCATATCCTCACCTCTTGGCCCCAGTTCTGCCACCCAGTGCCTGGCACACTGTGTGTGTATAAAGTTAAAAAAACTAAATACTCTACTGTCTCCTGAGGTGTGATTATCGTTGTCTTCTGATTATAGATTTGCCGAAGTTTTAAACCTGAGTCTCTGGACTCTAGCTCAGGCCTCTGTGCAGCCTCCTGGTCTGCTGCCTGGAGGAGGAGGAGCGGGGGCGCCCCCAAGGCTGGAGATGTGTGTTCCCTGCTGCTCGTAGGAGGCAGCCTGCACAGGGTGCCATCAGGGGACCTTTTCTGACCGTGACACTTCGTGCAGGAAATAAGGCTTTCTTTTCTGATCAAGGAAATGAGGTGGAATCACAGGAAATGGCAGTGGTGTTAATCTAGAAACTTGCCCCCATGTCCAAAGCCTGAGACGTGTGAAATACTTGAAGATGCTGTATGAGTGATTTTCAAACGAAATTGCTTATGAATAAATACATAAGTTTCTTTGCGAGCTTTCCTTCCCACTTACTGTCAGGAATGTCTCCTGTAGTGCTTCGTCTAAGTTGCCTTTAACAAGTAAATACCATTGTGGATGACAAGTCAAGGAGATTATTAAGGCCTCTCGGAGAATGAAATAAAGCTAGTGCTTTTTCTTTAAATACTGCTATTTGCACGCAGCTGACAGTTGTCACGGCTGGCTCCTGAGCCTGGTGACTGAAGTGGGAAGATTATATGTAAGGTTGTAAGTGCCTCGGGGCCCCAACAGGTTCAATGAACAGAAGCTCCAGCCACTAGCTAAAGTGGAGGTGTCAGAAGAGCCTGGGGTCCCTCCTTCCCCCTCGGCCTCCCAGTGAGAGCAGGTCAGTTAGCTTCCCAGCCTTTGTTCTGCTCCTTCTGTCGTGCGAAGGTGGTGCTTGCTTTGTCTGTTTCAGAGGATTATGCTTTTCAAATGTGATCGTTCTCAAAAAAATGGATTAAAACGGACTTAGTGACTTGCCCAAGAAAACAGGTTGGTTGGTGGGAGACAGGTGATTGGAACCTTGGTATTTTTTCATGCTTTCTCCATTGACATTTTTAACGTTTTCATAGACAAGTGTTTGGGGAAATATTTAGTGTGGGTTTTTTTAATTAAATTTATTTTATTTATGAGAGATAGAGAGAGATTGGTTTGCTGTTCTACTTATTTATGCATCATGGGCTGATGCTTGTATGTGCCCTGGCCTGCAACCTTGATGTTTCTGGAAGATGTGTTGCTCTAACCAACTGGGCTACCTGGCCAGGGCAAACCTATTTTAAATTTGGTAACTACATTGGAAAGAAACAAGGGACCTTAATAGCTGGTGATGCATTCTTCAGTGTTACTAACCCAGAGTCAGAGCCTCTCTGGGATTTGCTTCACAGTTGACCTCTCCTGGTCATTTGGTAAATGGCATGTGACTCATAGGCTGACCTGGGAGGAAAAGGTTTTGGAGATGAAGAATCTACGAGATAAGGTTATTTCAGAAGGGCACTTGTAGGAAATTTGCTGGAATCTCACACAAGACATTGTGTGTGGACCACAGAGGAGAATCGTCTGTGAGACGTTGTCGGTGAGAGGCAGTACCTGTGCAGGTAAAGCGTGGAGGTGGCGTAGGCGCCCGGTGGCACAAGCAGCCGCAAACCCCCTTCAGCGAACCTGTGGCTGGCCAGCGGGGGTCCGATGCGGTGGGCGACTCCTCACAGCTCCCTGTGTTCCAGGAGGTGCCCTTCTGTGCCTTCCGGACCCTTCAAGGTTAGTCACGCACAGATCGATCGATCCCTTAGGGCCCAGAAACGGCATGAAAGCGTTGTTGACCTGTCCCTGTGGTGTGCAGGCTTCTAGCTCTTTCTAGTTCTTAATGTGCCCATTGTCTGTGCTTTCATCACCCACCACGTCCCTTTTCACATCCGAGACGTGTGCACTGCAGGCCTCTGACGGTCCTGCTCAGAGCTGCCCCTCGAGTGGGAGACGGCCGTCTTAGAATTGCCCTCGGGGACTGTGGCCACCATCCTGACTCATACGCTTATATGTATATTTTAAAATATATATATATATATGTATATGTATATGTATATTTATATTTATATTTATATTTATATATTTATTATTTTTTTAAAATATATTTTATTGATTTTTTACAGAGAGGAAGGGAGAGGGATAGAGAGTTAGAAACATCGATGAGAGAGAAACATCGATCAGCTGCCTCCTGCACACTTCCCACTGGGGATGTGCCCGCAACCCAGGTACATGCCCTTGACCGGAATCGAACCTGGGACCCTTCAGTCCGCAGGCCGACGCTCTATCCACTGAGCCAAACCGGTTTTGGCTTAAAATATATTTTTATTGATTTCAGAGAGGAAGGAAAAGGGAGAGAGAAATATCAATAACGAGAGAGAATTGTTGATTGGCTGCCTCCTGCACGCCCCCTACTGGGGATCAAGCCTGCAACCCTGGACCCTTCAGCCTGCAGGCCTACGCTCTATCCACAGCAAAACCGGCTAGGGCTGTTTTTGTATTCTTTGTGATGAAGAATATGTTCTGAATTTCCCCCAGATTAAATACACAGACGGTATAGCAGCCATGTCCGTACCCTTAGGCAGGGACAGGTTTTGTCACTTCCTGGGACTCTCGCTGGCTCTGGGTGTGGTTTTCCCTGGGGCCCTGGCGCCGGCACTGCAGGGGCCACTCCAGGCCTGCCTCTCCGAGGCAGAGCGCCCTTGCCTCTTTGGAGGGAAGTGTGGGATGCCCAGTGTGGCCCTGTGAGCCGAGGGTCTTGGGAGAGGTGTGGGCCCTGTCCAGCTTATTAATCACTGTTGTGCTTTTTCCTGGGAATTCTATTTATCGTGCCTCTGCGTTTGGGTATGTGTCAGTATCGATAACCTTAGAGTGTGCCATAAACAAAGATATTGAATATTTACTTTTGGTACCTATTTAAGCTTTTTATTTAGGGCATTTAAAATATACTTGTCTTTTGGGCACCTGTTGTATGTGGCATGTCCTAATTGATAAATCCTATTTCACCAGAGATTCATTTCTTTCATAGTTTTCTGAAGTGAGCTGATAACCTGTCATGTTCCATGTTGGTAATAGAAACTATGCTGTTCAAGATAATCCAAATCTAGATCTAAGACATGAGAAGTTTTCCTAATTATTTCAGTTGCTTTGTTTATATTTTAATTTCTTGCACATTTTGCTACGTCAGTAACACATTTCTACAGACTGAATGTGTAAGTCCTTTAAAATGTGGATTTTGAAACACCCCCAGTGTGAGGGTATGTGGGGTGGAGCCTCATGAACGGATCCCATGCACCCTCAGGAATTCATGCCCTTACCCAGGACTCCAGCGGGCTCCCTCCCCTCCTGCCACGTGAGGACCCAGCCCGAGGCAGCTGCCCATGAACGCGGAAGCTGCCCTCACCGCACCACCGCTGCTGGCGCCTGGATCTCGGACGCCAGCCTCCAGAACTGTAGGAAGTTTCTGTTCTTGATAAGCCTCAGTCGTCATAGCAGGCCTGGATGGCCTTTCGTCATAGCAACCTGGACGGACTGGGGACACACACGTGTAAACACCAGAGGGGAACATAAAAAATTAAGTGGGTAACTAGATTTCAGCATTTTGTTTTTTGTGTTTTTTTTTAAATTTTATTTTTATTGATTTCAGAGAGGAAGGGAGAGGGAGAGAGAGATAGAAACATCAATGATGAGAGAGAATCATTGATCGGCTGCCTCCTGCACACCTCCCACTGGGGATCAAGCCCACAACCCGGGCATGTGCCCTTGGCCGGAATCGAACCTGGGACCCTCCAGTCCGCAGGCCGACGCTCTATCCACGGAGCCAAACCACTGAGCTAGGGCAGATTTCAGCATTTCAAATCAGGTCATTATATACTTCTTTACATGTACTGCATTTCACATTATCTTCAGAACGAAAAAGTAAAATCTGTGGTCTCCCTTCCTCCCCCTGAACATTGCCATCTTTTGGGCTAGATGCAAGGCAGGGAGGGCGAGCTTAAAAATAGATGGGCCTCACCTGGACAATAGATGGGTCACTGTCTCAGCTACAGCGAGGTAAGTTCCTCCTGGACTGAAGATTCTGTGAGCACAGCCATAGACATTTGCTGTCTGCCTGTCTGTCTCCACGTGCAGTTTTAGATGCTGGCAAGTGCTGGATGAGTGCCCTGCTGCCTCGTCAGGCCAGGGCTGCTTTTGGAGTAGGAACAGGGCGGGACTCTGGCTGCGCCTGGGCATGGGCTCTGCTCTCGTGAGATCGAACTCCAGTGACCCTCAGTGCCCAGGGGGCCCAGCAGACACGGTCACAGTGGTGGGCCGTGGGGCTGTGGCACGCGTGCTTCTGGAACTGGTGGCCAGGATAGGGATTCATCAGAAGATGGGAGAGGGGCACAGGACAGGGGAGTTTCCAAAGGATCTCCCTCGATGACACTAGGTCAACACTCAGATACGGTGATGTAATAAAAGGTGGCATTTTAATATCGGCAGATCTGGATCTCCCTTCTGTGGTCATTCAATTACTTACTTGCTGAAAATGGTCACAGAACACAGGTGGAGGGGAGGGAGGGCCACGGGTCACTCGAGAGTCCAGTTCTCTTCCGGTGCCCAGTGAGTGTGACCGCCCAGCCTGCATCTCCCAGCACCGCCTGGGTGTAACTGTTGGCTAGGTTATTCCCATTCTGCCCGGACCCAGGACTGCTAGCATTGATTTCCAGAGAGCCTCTTGTATTTGTGGTTAGTTGCCCCTCCACCTGCAGATACTGGTGTAGAATTATTTTTGAGAGTGAGGAAATACAGAAAATAAATGGGTATTTTTCAGTATAAAAAGAAGTAACAATTCCCTCTTTTTCTTTACCCAAATTCTAAGATGACCGTTGTTAAAATTAAGTCTAGAAAAACATAAAGTTGGCAACTGTGTAAGGACAGATACCTGGAGTTATTTTCCCTTTTTTGGGGCGGGCGGGGTTTATAGTTTCCAACTTTATTGAGATACAATTCACATGCCATGACATTCACCCTTTTAAAGTACCGTTTATGGGTTTTAGTAGGTTCACTTCTACAGCCGTCATTGCTGTCTAATTAGGATATTTTCACCATCCCAACAAGAAACCCTGTAGAACCCTTGTAGTCGTCCCCATTTTCCCGTCTTCAGCGCCTGCAGCGCTAATCCGCTTTTTTTCTCTGTGGATATGCCTGTTCTAGACGTTTGTATAAATGGAGCCATGAAAGTTGTGTTCTTTTGTGTATGGTTCTTTTTAATTAGCATAGTATTTTCTTCCAGGTTCACCCATGTTATAGCAGTTAACATCACTTCATTCCTTTTCGTGGCCGAATAATGTCACCTTGTATGAGTATACACAACTGTTCGGTTATTAATTTTGTTGTTATCATTCCAAAGTGGCTGCACTATTTTACAGTTGTGTCAGCACTGTATGAGGGTTCTTTCTGACTTCTCTACGTCCCTGCCAAAACTTATTATCTGTCCCTTTTATTTCTAAGATATGTTTTTACTGAATTTGTTGGTTAATAAAATTATATAGGTTTCAGGTGTACAATTCTGTAGTATGTCATCTGTGTGTTGTATTGTGTGTTCACCATCCGAAGTCAGCTCTCCCTCCATCACCATTTACCGTCCTCTACCTGCCCTGACCCCGTCCCTTTCATTTTACGCATTTGTGTGGGTGTGAAAGTATCTCTGTAGCTTCCTGTGCATTTGCTTAATGACTGATGGTGATGTCATCTCATGTGCTGATTGGCCATCTTTGCAGAAAATCGATTCAAAATATTTTGCTATTGTTAAATTAGGGTGTTTTTTTTTTTCTTCAAATCTTGGGTTTTAAGTGTTGTTTACTAATATATGTTACAGATAACATATTGTTAAATAATACGATTTCCAAATACCCCCTCCCATTCTGTAGGTTGTCTTTTCACTTGCATGAATTGTGTGCTTTGAAGTACACAAGTTTTAAATTTTGTGCTGTGATGTAGGTAGGGCGTCAGCTTTGTTCTCTTACTTAGGAAGATCCACTTGTTCAGCACCAGGGGTTGAAAGGCCCTGCTTCCCCATGGCGTTGTCCTGGCGCCCTTGTTGAAAATCATTTGACCGTGTCAGAATGTATGTCTGTTCTTCAGCTACCAACAGAACTGTCTCGAATACTGTGTATTTGTAGTAAGTTTTGAAATTGGTAAAGATGAATATTCGAACTTTGTTCTTATTTTTCAAGACTATTTTAGCTCTCTAGGTTTTTTTAATTTCTGGGTGAATTTTAAGGTTAGCTTGTTCTGCAAGAAGGGCAGCTGGGATTTTGATTGGGTGTCATGTTGAATTGGTAGATTTAAGGAGTATTGCTACCTTCACTGTATGTCTTGATCCATGAACATGGGATGTCTTTCCATTTATTTTTTAAAATTTTTGTTAGTTTTTTAATGTACATTTCTCAACACGTTTGTTCAATAGAAATATAAATATGTTTATAAGTATTTTATTTTTAGAGTTATTGCTAATGGAACTGTTTACTTAATTTCATTTTCAGATTGTTCATTCTTGTGGATAAGTTTCTGTACTGATCTTGTATCAGGTTACAGAATCTTCCTGTGTTCTGTGGCTGCGAGCACATCTGCCTCCTTGCTGTAGCAGATGCATATTGCGCACCTGCTGTGTCATGGGTGGTTTTCTAGATGCCAGTGCACAAAACCCACCCAGACTCCTGTTTTCATGGACTTATACCTGGTAGGGAAAGAGAGATTATATTATAAACAAGTTGTGTAAAATATATTGTATATTGCATAGTGTTTTTAAGAAGAAAAATCAGGAAATGGGATATAAAGTGTTTATGGATGGAGGGGATGTGTGCAGATGTTAGGGGGGCTAGAGAAAAGCTCACTGAGGTGGTAACTAGAGTGAAGCACTGAAGGGGATGGGGGAGCCTTTCAGGCAGAGGTTAAGGAATTCGGAGGCCCTGGGGCCTGAGGAACGGAGAGGTGGCCAGTGTGGCCTCAGGAAAGGAAATGGCAGGAATGTAGGGTTCAGATCATTTGCTCATAATGAGGAGCCTGATCTTTACCTTTGAGTCACATAGGGAGCCATGGAAGGTTCTTGAACAGAGGAGTGAAAGGTGTGACTTAGATCACGTGGCTGCCAGGTGAACTCAGAAGATCATGTGGACGGTCAGATTGTGTGGCCATCGCTGGAAAACAGCGGCCACATTGACCGTTCCATGAGTCTGGCCAAATGCATACACTTTGCAGCACAAATCCTACCAGGTTGTAGACTCTCCCTTCCTAGTCAGTTCCTGCCCTGCCCCCCCCCCCCCCCCCGTTCTGATCTTTTACCATAGCGGGGGGTGGGGGTGGAGGTGGGGGGGGTGAGCTTGCTCTAGAACAGCGGTTCTCAACCTTCCTAATGCTGCGACCCTTTCATACAGTTCCTCATGTTGTGGTGACCCCCAACTTCGTTGTTACAAATTATTCATTGAACATAATTAAAGCACAGTGATTCATCACAAAACAATATGTAATTATATATCTGTTTTCCGACGGTCTTAGGCGACCCCTGTGAAAGGGTCGTTCGACCCCCAAAGGGGTCGCGACCCACAGGCTGAG
Source organism: Myotis daubentonii (assembly GCF_963259705.1). Classification (NCBI taxonomy): domain Eukaryota; kingdom Metazoa; phylum Chordata; class Mammalia; order Chiroptera; family Vespertilionidae; genus Myotis; species Myotis daubentonii. The sequence goes on along the minus strand of NC_081860.1, from coordinate 17,952,183 downwards.
AACCGGTCTCCAGAAGGTCATATAAATTGTGTCGTAGCGCTTAGTGGTACCAGGTTTCTTTTACTGGGCATACTGTTTTTGAGGCTCATCCACGTTAATGCACGTGTCAGTGGGGTGTGACTGCCTTCCATGAAGGGACAGCTGCAGTGAACGGCGTGTGAAGTTGGTTATGTGTTTGGGGATGCGATCGCTCGGTTATAGGATCGTTCTGACACGTTTGCAGACGGTCTCCCCAGATCTGTTCGTCGTTCTCCTCCCACCAACAAGGCTTAGCTGCCCTGCGTCCTGGTCAGCATTTGGCTGTCGGGCGTTGTGAAGTAGCCTGGTGGTCGGTGTGTACCTTAGTTTGAGGGGTATTTTCACTTGACAGATAATTGTAGGTTTACTTGTTTTTCTTTGCGCATTTGTTTTTGTGGAAAAGTTATTATTCTTTTCTTTTCCTTTAGTAAAAGTCTTTTTCCCCCTCTGGCCTTTTAAAAACGATTTTCTTTTTATCACTGGTTTTGTGACTATCCTGATAAGGATTTGTTGAGTTCTTTCCTGTCAACCATTATTTCTTCACCTCCCTCCCTCCCATGCTGTCTGTCTCCTCACGGAGCTTCAGTCCCGTGTGTGTTGGACCATTTGGTGCTGTCCTCCGGCCACTGACAGGTTGTGTTTGATCTTTTTCTCTCTGTGCTGCATTTTGCTTTGTCTTCTCCTTCAGTGTTCTTTTTTTTCCTATCGTGTCAATACTTTCAGGTATTTCAGTTTGCATTTCTTTTGATTGGTTTTTCCATTTGATTTGTTTTAAGGTTTTCTCTTTCTTCATCCATGTGATGTTCCTTTGATCCTTGAGCACATTTATAGTAGTCATTTGAAAGTCCTTGTCTACTGATTCCATCTTTCATTTCAGGATTTTTTATTGCTTGTTTTTTCTGATGTTATGGGCCTAAATTTCTTATTTGCATATTTAGTACTTTCTCCCTGGATGATGTACACTGTAATAGTCTGTTGTCTACTGAGTGGATTTTGTTTTGTTAGTGTCTGTCTGTTTTACATGCCAGCTCAGTACCTTCTGGTCAGCTTGATCCTTGCAAGGTTGTATTGGGTGTGTCTGCAGAAGGCTTTAGTGTGAGGTCCCTAACTGCCCTTCTTAGTGCCCTACTGAATGCCCCAGGGCTGCCCTAGTCTTCACTGTGTTGGGAGGGACCTGGGATCCCCCAGTCCCTGAGGGCACTGTGCTGGAAAACCTGTGGGTCCCTCCAGGCATTGGCCTGTCGCAGCCCTGGCGGGGGAGGTCAGAGGAGAGAGGACCAGCTCTGAGCTCTGGGTGCAAACAGGAGCCATGGGCCTGCCAGCTGAGAGCCGCAGGTCTCACCGCCTTCCTGCCCTCCCACAGCAGCCCGGGCCCTGTTGCTGGATGTGTGTGTGTGTGTGTGTGTGTGTGTGTGTGTGTGTGTGTATGCTCATCAACATTATAAAGGATGAATTTGCTTTTGTAGTGAATGGTAGAAGAAATGTTCTTTGAAAGTTTATCCAGTTGTCCATGTAAAAAAAAACTGAGTGAGGTGTTTTATATTCTAGGTTAAAACGCTGTAAGATCCTGATTTTAGAATCCACCAGCTCCTCAGAAGTTTGGCGAAATATGGTATGTTTCTATTTTATTTTTTTGGAATTCAAAATTGCACATGTCTCTTAATGTTGTGGTTCGAGTACTGACAAATGTGTTCAGCAGATTTGGGTGCCTGTCGGTTTCAGAGCATCGTGCTAGGCACTAAGCCACAGGGCTACCGGGTAGGCCGCACGAGGGGCCCCAGTGGGTTCTGAGAGAATTTAGAAGAGGCCGGTGTGCCGTGCGGAGTAAAGCCATGTGCCCAAGAAGAGGGAGGAGCCAGCTTTGGCTGTTAGGCTGTGAGCTAAAAATAGCTTCCATTTGTTGAGATCTTACTGTGTGCCGGGCACCGTTCTCAACGTCCTTAGGTGAGTCCGTTCATCCTCATGAAGTCTCTGACAGAGGGACTAGCTCTCAGTTCTGCTGACGAGGAAACAGGCTCAGAGAGATTAAGTCACTTGCCCAAGACTTCCCAGCCAGCAGGTGAGAAAGGGAGGGGCGTGCAGGCTGGCCCTGCAGCCTGTGTCTGCCCAGCACTGGCCCTCGCCAGGAGGGGCTGGATGGGAGGGCTCGGCTGTGTCATCTCCAGACCCCACGCAGCTCTCCAGTGAACTCGTGCGCCTCCATGAGTGACCTAAAGGCTGTCGTGGCCTTCTCATTGCCACGTTGACAGGTGGGAAAGTTAGAATTGCTCGAACCTTCTAAATCCAAGTGGACTCTCCGCCTATGAGGAGAGTTCCCAAGAGGGAACATTGTTCATTTCAGGGGGACCCCTTGCCTCTTCCCCAGAGGGCCCCGGGAATGTCCAGGTTCTCGGGAGGAGACAGGAAAACCTGGGAAAGGGCGTGATTTCCAGGGATCATCGTCCCTCTCCTGAGGCCAGCCCTCGCCCTCACCTGAGTGGGAAGCCATGTTTATAGGCCGCAGAGGTGTGGGCTCTGCATTCCCTGGGCTCTTGGGCACCTGGCCTTTCTCCCGAGTGGGGGCTGGGTCCTTGCTGGGACCCACCTCCGGCCTTCATTTAAGGTGTGAACTGCCAAGGGTCCTTTTTCCTCCCTCCCAGTCCCATTTCCTGAGTTGGCTTCTCAGATTTAGGAAGTCGTCACGGGAAGAACTGGTTGCACGAAATGAGCCCTTGGTCCTGGACCTCAGCCGAATGTCTGCGACCACAGCAGGCGGCGCTGCCCGAGGCGCTGGGCCGAGGCCAAGGAAGGGCTGCAGGGACTCCGGGCTGGGAGGGCGGCTTTCCTGCTGCTGCTCCTTCCTGACCTCGAGGAGCAGGGGACTCATCGCAGGGAGAGAGCTGGGCACACGGCACGTTCGGTGACTCTCATGGGAGTCACCAGGCTTCGGTGACTGTGTGTGCGCGCACGTAACTGTCCGTTAAGCCTCTGGCTCCTGACAGCCTCCTGACTGCTAGTCCCATTTAAACATTCCACAGTGTGGGTCCCACTCCGTGTTGTCATCTTGACTCGTTTACCTGTTTCAGTGGTGAAACTTGGTGCAGGAAAACGAAACAAGCCAACACTTCTAACCCTGGTGGGACGCCAGCAGGTCTGGCTTTCGTCCCAGCTTCACCGCTAACCTGAAGTCTTGGGCAAGTCCGTTACTCGCTCTGAGGCTGCTTGCTTATTAGCTTAAATTCTCACCATCGTGTTTGCCCTGGTCAGGTGAGAGCCTCAGCAAGTTGTCATGAGACTCAAACAATATGCTGTTGACCGTGCTTGTCAACTGAGACTCCGTAAAAGTGCAAGGGATGGTGGCCACACTTCTCCCGGGAAGAGGTCACTTAAGAAAAGTAAATTCTGGAAAATAGTCCTTAAACGATTTCTCTAATTACTCCTCTGATGAATGTTGCATTGATACCTAATTGGAAGCTTTGAAGATGATGTGTGAACAGTGAATCGGGTGTGTGTGTTAAAGTGTTCTAACTAAAGATTTGTTTAATTTATTAGAGTTATTAAATCTACGCTCAGACCAAGTTAGCAGCTAGACTGGTGTGACAGCCTGTTTTTAATCAGTGACTCAAAGCTGTGATCCCCTGATGTCGACGAATGGCCACAGCTTGTAAAAGGTAATTGTGAACGTTATTTCACAGCCTCTAGGGGCTGCCGTAGAGCGACGCACGGTCTGTAAATACACGAGGACAGTGATTGGTGGGCATGTCCTGCTGAGAGCAGCGGACTACACACTTGATTTGCTTCTCCACTTAATCTCCTTTCTAGAATAGTTCGTGCTTTTTTTCTCCCCCAGACTTGTCTGTATGAGTGAACAGGAAAATGCTTCTCAAAAATGTTAATAAACATTTTATTTGAACATTATAAAAACTATGAAAAAGTTATTAATATGCATTTTAAAGTGTGCCTTTTATGAGAATTTTAACTGAACATTTCTGGAAGTTTTAACAACTATAATGAAACGAGTATACTTTTCTCTCCTAGAGAGTTTCAGTGGAGGTAGCAGCGTGTCTTGCAGGCTGGAGAAGCTGCACGCAGTAGGGTGGCAAGTGAGCCTCCGTGGGTTTCTGTGTTCAGATTAGTGGGTGGGCGGGGATCACATTTTCTGCCGTCCAAATCAAGACCTACAATTGAGACTCTTCCAAGATGTATTTTCTTATTTTCTAATGTTCCCTGCTTATTGTTTCAGTTTTAAAGTTTTGTTTCTGATGTTATTCTAACAAACTGCAAGTTAACCTGAGTCAGTAGTTTTTGTTTTTCCTTTGATTATCTCTCCTGACTGTGGTGAAATCACAAGCATGTGTTGGATCCTGACTTTCAAAAACATGGCAGTAAAGAAGAAAGTCTGTGAGATGTTAGGTACTTCATAGATTTGAGAGTTTGATTTGAGAGTTTGGAATCCTTACTTTGGGATATTTTTTGATAAATTATTTAGGACACTGTAGAAATGTGCTATATACAGAGTGACTAGAAATTTCATCAGATATGTTCTGTTACTTATTCTCTGCTAGAAAGTATTTTTTACTAGTTCTGTGTATATTCACTTTTCTCTTGATTAAAGAACAATTTCCATATTGAGTGAAAACAACTTGTGTTAACCACGTATAAGAGACCTAGGATAGATCTGCTTTAGGGTAATAGTCTTTCAATCTTTTTTAATATTTTATTTTTCTTTAGACTGATTGGTTTAAATTTCTTGGTTTGACTATAATGGCTTTCAGTACTTGCTTTAACCTGTTAACATTACATGATAATGTAGTGTATTTGCAGTAGTTGGGAGATGTTTCGATGCTATAATATTTATAGTCTCGTGTTTAGGGATCAGAAAATGGAATGTGGTTACATGTGACGATGTCTCTAACCTCTGTCCCTTGCAGACTCTCCACCTGGCGGCATCACACTGTGCTTCTAGGACTCGGACTTGCCTTCTCGCTTGTGTCTTGCCCTTTTGCTGTCGTATTTTAATTTTCCTGTCACTGTCCTCATTTCCCCCCTCCTCTTTCCCTGTCCCTTTGAAAGTGTTGCCACCTACATGTTTGAAAGCTTCTAATCTGCCTCTCTTCCCTTAGTGCCAGCAGGTTTGTTTTTGTTTTGCAAGCCTGCCCTGCCTCCTTACAGTATGACACCCGATGCTGGAGGGTCGCACTTTCAAAAATGAGTCAGCTGGCACATGGGGTTATCATCAGTTTTTAGCTCTTCTGTCTGAGAGATACCAGTTTGGAAGCAATCTTGGGGTACTTACCCACAAGGCTGGTGGAGACCAGGTGTGTCACCAGGGGGTTTGCTTGCTCCCCGGGGAGAGGGTGGAGTGAGACTTTTGCATTTGTGTCACTGCCAAGTCACTGCCACCTCCAGCATGTCCCGATTCTTAGTTCGGATATAATTTTGTACGAGATTGAAAATGTAAAATACACTGCAGAGAAAATCTAAAGCAAATCCTTGAGCTGCTGGAGTCCCCTTCCCCCCCAATTTTTCCCCAGACTCTGACCCATAGAGGGGTAATTTTGAAAGTCTGATAAAGAAATGAGTTTTTTAAAGATAAGAAATGTGCACAACACTTACTCTTTTGTCGGTGGCTCTGATTTTAAGATTCCTTTGCTGAAGTTGTTCAAAATTTCTGATAAATTCAGAAAGCAAGTTCTTGTAATGTCATTGTGAACGTTTAGCTTTTGAACTCTAAAATAGGTTTTATTTATTTTGAGAATTTGAAAGTGTTAGAAATCAGTGTTCGGTTGATCCACCTCAGTATACACTGACTGATGCTGTTTGTAACAGTGAACAGGGTAGCAGGGGTTAATTGAACAGTGCGGTAGTGACGGGCAAAATTGGGTCAATGCCCCAGCTTAGTGTCTTAGAGTTTTGAATTTCTACATGAGAAAGCAGCAGTATATTAAAAATAATAGAAAATAACTGCAGCTGTTTATAGCGGATGTTAATTCACGGGGAGTTACCACAGCAGAGCCCTAATGCCCGGAGGGCGCCCGTCCTGCCAGGGCTTTCCAGGGAAAGCTAGTGAACCAGACGGTCACAGTCAGACGGCGAACCCGGCCCAACTGTCTCGCAGTTCACTCAGGCTGTCAGGTTCAACATGACTGATCTCGGGCCGAGGTAGGCAGACACTTTCTTACGAGGACCAGATAAGGAGGATGTTAGGCTGGGGGCCCTCTGTGTCTGCCAGTCCCACAGCCCGGCAGCAGTAGAGCAGGGCCCTGAGCTCACGGCTGGGGCTGCGAACACCTTTGATGCTGTGGGTGACCATTTTGGGGTAGGAAGTTTCACAGTGTATGTTTTCACTAAAAGCATTTGACTTTGTAAATAATTAGTGACATCATACTGGTTTATATGTTGGTATCTAAATGTAGTGTTTTCACAGTTTCCTTTCCTTAATAAAAAAATTCACTGAGTTTTTATTAGTCAGGCCTAAATAAACGTGTTGTACGGCAATCTGACCTGACCACTTTTTTCTCACGTTGAAATCTTGAATTACTTTTAAAACTGTTCACGATAAAGTGTTGTTTTCAAATGTGTCTCCCCAAATAACACCTGCCCCTTTCTGGAGCGTGGAGCGTTCTGCTGAGCTTTCCCCACTTGTGTTCACAGATCGCCAGGAGAAGCGCAGTCTGACGACACTGAAGCCAGCCGAATGTAAGTGGGCGGCGGGTAGCCCGGGGGTCGCTCTCAGGGGCCTCACGTTGGAAAAGAGAGAGCAACGCTTTAAAAGATAAATCGGGAGGTAGAAGTATACCCACTGTTTTCCTACTAAACAGATATCTCTAAGCCTTGGTGCTCTGTCGCTAGGGTCTACTTCTCAGTGGACGGCCGCACACTCCTGGATCCTTAGGTCTTTGTGCTCCCCCAGCAGCTGTGGGGAGATGAGAGGGAAGTGGAGAGGCTCAGTGTCACAGCCATTGGCCAAGTGCCCTCTGTGTGCCCGGCATGCAGGATGCCTGAGTCTGTTCCCAGCCGACAGGGACGTAGTCTCCTCCGTGGAAACGGCAGGAGCAAATGGTTTCCGTCGCTGTCGGGGGAGGAGGCCGAGGGTGACGGGGAACATGAGGAGGACCAGGGCACTCAGGCAGGACACCCCGATCCACAGGGCAGGGGAGCTGGGGTGGCCAGAGCGGCCGAGGTAGATCTGGAAGTGTGACTGGGAGGTAGGTGGCTGGCAGCGAGGGCAGGCCGTGCCGGGCAGACGCACGAGCAGTCACGAAGCAGCACCTGAGTGTGGGCAGGGCGGGCGGCGGAGAGTCTGGGGCACAGGCTGGCTGGATGCCTGGAAGGGCAGGAGGTGAGGCTTGAGAGAGAGGGTAGGGCCTTGCACGCTCTCCTCTGCCCCCGCCCCCGTCTGTCCCGCCCCCGTCTGTCCCCGCCCCGTCTGTCCCCGCCCCGTCTGTCCCCGCCCCCTCTGCCCCCGTCCCCGTCTGCCCCCGCCCCGTCTGTCCTGCGGGGCTGACTGTGGTCGGGCTGCTTCAGGTGGTTCTTGGTCGTCTGTCCGCTCACTGAACACGAGCGCGGAGGCCTGGTGAGGAGGCCTGGCACACGTTGGTCAGTGCCTGTTGTGACGGAACCAACTACTGAGCGTGGGCACAGCGCTCGTTTCTGCCCTTTCAGACGCGTGGGCGTTCTCTGCAGTCCGTGTATTTGTCAGCGCTTGTGTGTGCACAGCCCGGGCACGCCGACAGTGACACCACGTCGTCACGAGCACTTACACGCGGCATGTGTTTTGTGAGCGAGGTGGATGGAGATATATATATAATATGTATATACGTACAAGCATTAACTATAATTTTAATGTAAAATGTGACACCTTAACATGTTTTTAAAGGTGAATGATTTTATGTACATATTTAGTTCTATAATTTTATCTTGTATTTACTGTATAACAAGCACTGTGGGTTATAAAGCTCAATAAATCATTCATTAGGGTTTATTCTGTTAAACATACTTCAAACAGTAAAATTATTGATTTATATTTAAAAAGTTTCAGTGGAGACTGTATGTTACATTATAGTTACAGCCTTGTTGGCTGGACTAGGGTCCTAGGAGCTCACCCCGTCCCCTCAGCGCAGTTGCGGCAGACCCAGCCTTACCGGAACCGTCGCGGGCGTCTGCTGGGATTCTTTCTGTGAGGCCTGGCACTGTGTCGGGTGCTGTTGCTCACGCGTCCAGAATCTCTCCTTACATACGGGTGGCGGTGGTGTGTTTGCCAAGGCAGCATCCTAGAGGGGCAGGGGCACCTGCTCTGGGAAACCAGTGAGCAGTGTGTGTCCACTGGGCAGGCTGGCCACGGCCTATCTCGGCCTCATCTCCGGCGTCTCGGTTCCTCACGGCTTCACCGGACGTCATCTCCACTTAAAGTCACTGCTCACACAGTCACTCTTTTTGAACTTTGCCATTTTATCTTCTTTTATTCTCTACTTTATCCTCCGTTAGTTGTATGTTGCATTTCAGTTACTGTTTCTTTCCTGTCATTGTTCATTCTGATTTGCATCTTGTTTGCTCGTTACTCACTGACACGTCTTCGCTTTCTGACAGCTGCTGCTCTTACGGCTCATCTTCTTCGTTCCTGTGCTCATCGCCTATTTTCCCACCGCCTAGTACAGTCGGTTTAAGATCTTTTCTGACTGCCGCCTCCTCTGTTGTTGGCAGCCACTTCTTTGGTTCTAGCCCCAGTGGTTGGCCATTGACGGGGGCCATTACGCCTCCTTCCCTCGTGTTGGCACCTTGACGGGTGAAGCAGAGTCATGGTCAGCGTAGACCTCTGATATTTTCATTACGATTGTGATGGGGGTTTTGTTTTTTTATTTTTTTTGAGAACTGGTATGCGTAGCTCCTTTTCTTCCTCCTCTCCTCCTCCTCCTCCCTGTCCTTTTGTCTCTCATTGTATTTGGGGAAAGGCGTCCATGTTGCTGCGCTGACTTGCTGGGGGAAGAGTGCGCGGAGCCGTGTGGTTGGATGGCCGTGTCGCTGGAGGGCAGCGAGCAGGCGCTAAATAAAGACTTGAGACATGTTTCTGTGAAGCGCCAGGTGGGGTTTATTTTAGGCTCTGCAGCCGCGCAGTGTCTGCTGTGGCCGTGCGGACACAGCCGTGGGCAGCCGGGACACGCGTGAGCTTGGACACGGAAACGTGGATTTGACATCATTTCCCCGGTCACAGAATGTCCCTTTTCCTGACTTTTCCCACCATTTAAGGTTGCAAACACCATTCTTAGCTCGCAGGCTGTAAGGACAGGTGGCGGGCTAGACGGCCCATCTGTGATTTGACGGTTCCTCCTGGGGAGGGTTCACCTGGTCCAGTTATGACCAAACTGTCATTGTGAGGCGCCCATCCCATCACAGGCCCTCTGTGTGCTCTGCACTGACAGGCACACAGACTTGCCCAGGTGAGCAGGTGTCACCCAGCGAGGAAGGCAGGAGGACGCTTCCTGTGCCTGATCCCATTGGTGACCAGGCGGCTTGGCGGGGCTCCCTTCCCGCCCTGTCCCGTCCCGGCCCGTCCGAGCGGAGCTGCAGATCCCAGTCCTTGGGCAGAAGCAGGTCAAACAGGGCCCCTGCTTCCCTTTCTGGTGTTAAACCCCCTTGGGTATTAAAAAGCCCAGGTTTTGGAGTCGGGCCTGGGTTCAAATCTCTGATTAGACGTGAGGCTTGTAAGATCGCTGCTGTACACATCTGCGGAATGAGGGTTAACGTGCCTGTTCACGCACTCGGGAGGGTGGTGATGACTGAGAAGGAGAGTGGCTATCTCCTGCCTGGTGCTCCCTGCAGGCATGTCTACCCCACGGCTCGCTCACTCCTCTCTCAGCCACGCCGTTCTCAGGGTGCCCCGTTGTACAGGGCCGAGGACACAGGGCCGGTACGGGACCCACACCAGGGGCAGAGCCAGCGGGTCCCCGGGCAGCCGGCTCCGGGTGAGCGCACTGCCGGGCTGCTGCCTTCTCGTTAGCGATGTGTGAGGAATACTGTTCCTCGCCACAGTTTTCTATTCCGTTGTGATTTTTGTTTATTCCGTCGTGTGAATGGTGAGCATGTAAGTGATCGTCTGTTGGCAGGCATGTTGATTTTTTTCAGGTTTCATAGACACTGCATTTTCCAAAAATTGTCCAATTGTTTCCCTCGAGTGGGATCTCTCACTCCCATGGCTCATGCTCTGGTTACTTTGAAGACTTTTGGTAACTGATCCTAGTTTCCTCCAGAAAAGAGACACACACCCGTTTCCCTTCTCGCAAGAAAGCTCCTGCCCTTGGGAGAGGGTGCAGCCGCCCCTTTACCGAGCACTGCATCACGGGGAAACTTGTCGTCTGTCTTCCTGTACATGTGTCACTTCAGTCGCTGGCATGGGAATGTATGTAGAATAATCATCTGTATTTGTAAACATGGGCCTGTGTGTAGCTACACACAATGAAATCCCTCTGTCACGTCCCTGCAGGCTTTAGGTGGGGTGTGTGTGTGTGTGTGTGTGTGTGTGTGTGTGTCTGTTTGCATGGGGAGTGGTGAGTCTGTACGGGACATCTGAAGACTAGAAATGCCAGAATGAATAGGGTGTGTTCGCATTGTTACTTTTTGTCACCTTGATAGTTTCAGACAAAATCCTGCTTTTGAGGAGAAATTGGACTTACTAACGTGTCCCTCCCTTACGTACTGCTTCTCTGCCTTCCTGTGAGTGCTCAGTGTGTCATGATTAACAGGCTGCATCTCACAATTAACGAGACCCAAACTCTAATGCCATTTGCAGGAAGATAATCGTGGGAACAGTTGGAGCATGGAATTAGGTAGCTTTCGGGTAGGGCTTTGATTTCCTGGGTCGTTCTTGTTCCTGTGCATGTGAACTTGGGACCCGAAGGAACGGCTGTGAGCGGCTCTGTTGATTCCGGAGCCGCCTCTGCGCCAGCTGTGGTGCTGGGTCTCGGCCGAGCCGCCCCGGAGTGGGGCTGCCTCGTCCCCGGGGACCCTCACCTACACGCCAAGTGAAGGGGAGTGGAAATACTTCCTGTTGCTGTGGCGTGAGGTTGATGAGGAAGTGGAACAGCATGTTTTAGGGTCAGGATGGTGTGACACGGCACAGTGCTGGATATTTCATTTATAAATTCATTTTAAAATCCCCATAGGGAAGGTAAGGGGGAAAACATGTTTTCTTCTCGGTAGAAGTTCTGTTAACTATAAATATAAAACAAATGGTTGAAATAACATGTGATTATCTAAAGGAAAGTTGGATTGGTACTTTAAATAGATTCTCATTTCTTAATGTGAATTTCTAAAGTGAGAAAGTACTGAAACTCTTAGCCATAAACCTTGTGATTGTCACCAGTTATGATAAACAGTTTATGTTTACCATCAGACAGGCTCCCCCCCTTTTAAACCAAAGCAAAACATACTCTATTTAAACAGTATGTGGATCGGCACTGGTAGCCTCGTGTTCATCATAGCCTCATAGGAAGCAGCTACCGAGTGTCTCACTCATTGAGGAAGCCTTGGGCCAGCAGGTCCCCATTCCCCACAGCTCATCTGCGTGTGCACGCTCACGACTTCCGAGCCTGCCTGACTTGCTGGCATCGGGGAGCTTTCTGGGCTTACTAATCACTGTGCTTCTTGTTGACTGTTTGGCAGGAAGCGAGCAGCTGCAAAGCACCTAATAGAACGCTACTACCACCAGCTAACCGAGGGCTGTGGGAATGAGGCCTGCACGAATGAGTGCTGCGCGTCCTGCCCCTCCTTCCTGCGCATGGACAACAATGCGGCCGCGATCAAGGCCCTCGAGCTCTACAAGGTTAACGCGAAACTCTGTGACCCTCATCCCTCCAAGAAAGGGGCGAGCTCCGCGTACCTGGAGAACGCGAAAGGCGCCGCCAACTCCTGCTCTGACGTGAAGATGAACAAGAAGGACGGACTAGCAGCCAGAAATGACTTCAAAGGTTAGGCGCTCCATTTCCCATGGAGAATTTTTCACTGAAAACCCGCTTGGAGGTTTAAATAACGAGGAAGGGCTTTGTGTGTCTGTCTCATTGTGTGACTCCTCGGACATGACAGCAGAGTGGAAACGGTTTCTTTACGCTGGTAATGGAGCCAGTGATTTAGCTGGTGTGCTGCTCTCATGGTTTCTTAGGAGAAGCAGTGTCTGTTCATGGCGGGATGGGAGCTTTTAAACCCTTTTCCACTAGGAAAAAGGTATTAAGTGGCAGCCGATCTCCTAAACGAGGCCAGTTTCGGGCGTGAGGGAGGGCCCCGGCACGGCGCGCAAGGCGGGTGGGTGGTCTTCTACTTCCCAGGGCACATGTAGTCGTCACCCGAGAGATCATCCCGTCTCCCTCCTAGTACATTCTTCCCACCTCCCGCTCCCCTTCCCCAGGCATCTGGCACACCGCGGCCAAGGATCATCGCTGCCAGTGGAGGGAGAGGGAAAGGAGAGAGAAACATGGATCGGCTGCCTCCTGCCTGCCCCCTACTGGGGATCGAGCCTGCAACCCAGGCAGGTGCCCCGACCAGGAATAAAAACCATGGCCTCCTGGTTCATGGGTCAACTCTCAACTGCCGAGCCACGCTGGCTGGGCAGAGGTGATAGTGTTTTAAAAGTGGAAGCTTTTTGTTCCGGACGCAGGTGAGCTAGAGCTCACCGCTTTATTCGGGCCTGACCGCTGGCCGCAGATGGCCGTGTCTGTCAGCCTCAGCTTGGAGGAAGGCGTGCTGATGGTTGCCCCCAGAAGGCCCTCCTGGGCAGCCAGACAGGGAGGCTCCAAAGGGGCTGCTGAAGGGACCGTCCTCACGCGGGCCTTCTGGGTCTTGTGGACGGGGAGTGACCAGGGCAGTGACGGCGAACCTTCTGAGCTCCGCGTGTCAGCGTTTGGAAAAACCCTAACTTAACTGGTGCCGTGTCACATACAGAAATTTTTTGATATTTGCAACCATAGTAAAACAAAAACTCATATATTTTGTTTTAAAATATATTTTATTGATTTTTTACAGAGAGGAAGGGAGAGAGAGAGAGAGTCAGAAACATCGATGAGAGAGAAACATCGATCAGCCGCCTCCTGCACATCCCCCACTGGGGATGTGCCCACAACCCAGGTACACGCCCTTGACCGGAATCGAACCCGGGACCCTTGAGTCCGCAGGCCGACGCTCTATCCACTGAGCCAAACCGGTTTTGGCAAAACTCATATTTTTGATATTTATTTTATATATTTAAATGCCATTTAACAAAGAAAAATTAACCAAAATAATGAGTTCGCGTGTCACCTCTGACACGCGTGTCATAGGTTCGCCATCGCTGGAGTAGGTAGCAGTGCTGCTCGGGGGCGAGGGCGCGAGGGTGAGTGAGCCGCGGGAGATGCACAGCGACTGGGGAGCCGCGGGGCTCAGGAGGCCTCGCACGGAAGGACAGGAAAGATGGCGAGGTGTGGGTGTCAGCCGTTCATTAAAAACAGAATTGTCGGTCATCAATGGTGTTTACTGAATGCACGATAGGTGGTGATTTTACTTTTCACCAGAACTTACTAAAACACTCAACATCCATAAATAACTGTTCTCTCTTTTCCCCTCTAATTTCTAGATGTGACTTACCTAACAGAAGAAATAGTCTATGAAATTCTTGAATTATGTAGAGAGAGAGAGGATTACTCCCCTCTAATCCGTGTGATCGGGAGAGTGTTTTCCAGCGCGGAGGCCCTGGTGCAGAGCTTCCGGAAAGCCAAGCAGCACACCAAGGAGGAGCTGAAGTCCCTTCAAGCCAAGGACGAAGACAAAGATGAAGACGAGAAGGAGAAGGCCACGGGCTCTGCCGTGGTCGCCGCCGTGGCCGCGGCGATGGAAGAGGATTCTGAGGCCTCTTCCTCCAGAACGAGCGGCGGCTCCCAAGGCGGCGGCTCCCAGAAGCTGGGCCCCGAGGACGTGTCTGTGGACGTCGAGGCCATTCGGAGGGTCTACAGCAGGTTGCTCTCGAATGAAAAGGTAGAGACTGCCTTCCTCAACGCCCTTGTGTACTTGTCACCTAACGTGGAATGCGACTTGACCTATCACAACGTGTACTCCCGCGATGCCAATTACCTGAACTTGTTCATCATTGTGATGGAGAATAGGAATCTCCACAGCCCTGAGTACCTGGAAATGGCGTTGCCGTTATTTTGCAAAGCCATGAGCAAGCTGCCCCTGGCAGCCCAGGGGAAGCTGGTGAGGCTGTGGTCTCAGTACAGCGCCGAGCAGATCCGGAGGATGATGGAGACCTTCCAGCAGCTCATCACGTACAAGGTCATCAGCAACGAGTTCAACAACCGGAACCTGGGGAGCGAGAGGAACCTCGTGAATGACGACGACGCCATTGTTGCTGCCTCCAAGTGCTTGAAGATGGTGTACTATGCAAACGTGGTGGGAGGGGACGTGGACACCAACCACAACGAGGAAGACGACGACGAGCCCCTCCCGGAGTCCAGCGAGCTGACCCTCCAGGAGCTCCTGGGGGAGGAGAGAAGAAACAAGAAGGGCCCCCGGGTGGACCCCCTGGAGACCGAGCTCGGCGTGAAGACCCTGGACTGTCGGAAACCACTCATCCCTTTCGAAGAGTTCATCAACGAGCCACTGAACGATGTTCTGGAAATGGACAAAGACTATACTTTCTTCAAAGTAGAAACGGAGAACAAGTTCTCCTTTATGACCTGCCCCTTCATATTGAATGCCGTCACCAAGAACTTGGGCCTGTATTATGACAACAGGATCCGCATGTACAGCGAGCGGAGGATCACTGTTCTGTACAGCCTAGTGCAGGGGCAGCAGCTGAACCCGTACCTGAGACTCAAAGTCAGGCGCGACCATATCATAGACGATGCGCTTGTCCGGGTAAGTGGGCTAGTGTTGAACGAGCGGTCCTAGGTCAGACACCTAGTCCCTGTGACGCAGCTCCGTGAGTTCATTTCATAAGTGGCCCGAAAACAAAAGAAATGGTATCATGTAACCCAGGCACACCGACAGGCCTCTTCCTTTCTATGGACTTTATTGGGGTGACATCGGTCAGTAAGATTACAGAGGCTTCAAAAAGTGACATAGGCGTCAGGCACACAGTTCTAGAACACATCGCCTGGAGGTTGTATTGTGTGGTCACTACCCCAAGTCAGGTCTCCTCCAGGCAGTTTTTAAAATTGTCAGCATAAGGGTTACACTTCTGTCCCACTTACACCGTGTGTTCCACAAGGTACTGGTTGTCTTTTATAACGACCCCCCGCTCTTCGGAAACAAGAATAGGTCTTCTAAATCCTGATCGCTAACCCCAAAAAGAGAAGTGGATGTTGGGGAAAGACAGGTTCGGGACCAAGGGCCGTGGGGGGCGCCAGGAGTGAGTGTGAGCGTCACGTTTTAGCTCAGCCGCGTCACGGCGCAGGGGGTCAGCCGGCAGTGCTTTACGTCGGGGAGCCGCGTGTAGGGCGTTGTGCATGGACCCGAGCGACGTTCTGTGGGAGCCCGTGAGGTCTTTCTGAATTCCCATTGTTAGAGCAGAGCCGCACACCCCACTGGAGGGACCCTGAGGTTCGTCCGACCCGGAGCTTAAAAAGTGTCCACTCCTCACCTGCCTTCTGCTCCTAACCCTCCCTCCCCCCCGGGTCAGGCAGGCAAAGAGCCAGCAAAAGTTTAGGCACTTTCTTGTCCATGTGCTTATTTCGGTTTTCAACATTTTTTGGATTTTGAGGAAACAGTCACCCAGTTTGGTGTGTAAGACCTTTTATTTGAAGCAGGTGATCGCGTAACATGAATTGAGTTTTTAAATAAATGCTAACAGGTTGTTGTAAAAATGAGTTCTGCTTAATACGTCAACGCTGCATATGACCGGGCCTGCTATGAATCAGCATTCACCCCGTGTGTCCACAGAGCAGTTCGCTCCTGGCGTCCTGGGGGAGGCACCTTGCCGAGCAGTGACCTGTGCACACGGACCAGGACGCGCCCCCCAGGGGCTGCTCAGGGCTCCCACTGAGCAGATGCCACTCTTCACTGCCTGCCTTTTGCTTCCTCCTCTAAAGTAGCACCATGTGGGAAGGTGAGGAAGGAAGCAGCACCGTGGGCCCTGGAGGCAGAACTGTCAGCGGCCTGTGCTTTCTGAGTGCTCGTAGGGTGAACCAGTCACCGTAGTCGTCACTAAAGCGGGCTCCCAGCAGAATGGAGAAGGGCATCCTCTCGGGTGAACTGTAAAGGACCCAGGGGTTTTCAACATCTTGTTCCCTAAGGGTATGCTTGGCTTTCTTAATGCTCATTCTTCATCTTATGCCACAGTTGGACAAACACGCCTATTGACCCACTTTTGTATGCTCTGGATTCAGGAAGTAAAGAGGAAACAAGACACTGCAGTGAGCTCAGTGCTGAGAGTTCCACAGTGAAGGCCGTAGGGGCCTCGGCTTCAGTAGCTGAAAAGGCCTTGGCGTCCATCTACTTGTTACTGACAAACGAGGCCCAGAAAACAGTCACCACACACGTGCCCCGTGAACATGTTTTCTGTTGGGTTCACTTTTCAGTTATTAATTGTAAGACTGACAAGCTTGGAGGAAAAGGAATGGGTAGTAACTTGAATTAATCCTATTAATAAAAGGCTAATATGCCAATTGTCCGATTGGGGTTGGAGGGGGGGTTCGACCAGGGGTTGGGGCCGACTGGCCAACCGCCCGCAGCCCCTCCCCTCTGCCGGCCCAGCCCGATCAGCCCCAATCGGAGCAGGCTGGTCAGACCCCACCGTGCATAAATTTGTGCACCGGGCCTCTAGTAATTACATGTTTTTTTAAGAAGAATATGTCTTCACTGCTTTCATGTATCATGTAATTCAAATTAGACTAGCAAATTGTTTCCTGGCTGGAGTCCTTAGAGGAACTGTCTTTGAACTGTCTTTGATGTCAACAGAAGACTTTGTGTTTTTACAGCATTTTTTTGGACCTTAAGATACCGTTGTTTGCAGGACACACTATTATTGCTACTAAACAAGAAAAAATGCTGCCCATTCGTTGTAAGATGCTGTCACTTGTATGTCCAAATTTCAGAGGGTTAAAGTGTGAAAACAGAAATCTAGTGAAATCTAAGCTGTCTTTCCACAAATAGGCACCTCAGAGTCATTTTAAGAACTACCCCCCTCCCATGCGGGACTGGACTATTTCCCCCTAGGACTCGTCATTGCACCCTCCTTTCAATTTCCCCAGTGGTCTCTCCTTCCTAAACTAAGGAGACCTACCTTTAACAGAACCCAGAGAGGGAGATCCAGGTCTGGATGAATTCATTGACATGAATTCATTTCGAGCTGTAAACAGATTGACCTTTTCAGAATGTTCATGGACATACCTTTCCAATTTTCGAATATCCTGCATTCCAGGCAGCTTTTGATGTCTCTGTGAAAAGTGATACACCTTTACAATTTAATTCGTTAATTATTCTCATTGAATAATGGGTTGAAATTGGTTACTTTCAAGAAAAGTAAAAAATGTAATCTCTTACATAATAATGGTCTTTGTCTAAATGCTTGTTGCTAAACTTTAAGGTATGTATTTGTTACCGCAATTATTAAAATTTTAAAGGTAGGCTACCCACGGGTATGTAAATGTATTTTACAGACCCACTTATTTCTATCTGGACTGATAATCTAAGACAGATAATATGGGAAGTTTTCACCAGCAGATTTCAGTTGCTGCCTGTTTTTCAAATAATTCTTTTTACATATTTACATTTGATGCTCCTGATTCTAAAAGTAACATACACTTATTGTAAAAAAAAAAATTAAAATACTGGAAAGCGTAAAGAAGAAAATAAAAACCACTCCTGCAAGCACAGCAGCTGAGAACTTGCTGCCTCACAAATACGTGATGCTGGTTCAAGTTGGCGTAGATGTTAGCGAGCACTGTGGTGCAGGACAGCACGCCTCCACGCTCGAGTCTCTGTGCACAGAGTCTCCAGAGGTGACGATTCCCAGATCGATTTGGTCTTGTTCTCTCCGTGCATAGAATCGCACAGCAGTGTCACAGGACAGTGGGTGCCATTGCGTGTGGAACGCGTTCTCATCCCCCCATTGGGCGCAGACCTGAGTGGGTTCACGCTCCACTATCCAGTTGCAGTTGTCAGTTTTGAAAAACCTTGATCTAGGGCAGTGATGGTGAACCTTTTGAGCTCGGCGTGTCAGCATTTTGAAAAACCCTAACTTAACTCTGGTGCCGTGTCACATATAGAAATTTTTTGATATTTGCAACCATAGTAACACAAAGACTTATATTTTTGATATTTATTTTATATATTTAAACTAGAGGCCCGGTGCACAAATATTTGTGCACGCGGGGGTGGGGGGGTTCCTCAGCCTGGCCTGTGCCCTCTCTCAGTCTGGTAACCCTTGGGGGATGACCACCTGCTGGCTGAGGCCTGCTTCCCGGGGGGATTGGGCCTAAGCTGGCAATCAGACATCCCTCTGGCAGCCTGGCGGCCCTCGGGGAATGTCCACTTGCCAGCGGCAAGCAGGCCTAAACTGCAGTCGGACATCCTTAGCGCTGCCGAGGAGGCAGGAGAGGCTCCCACCACCACCGCTGTGCTGGCGGCTGTCAGCCTGGCTTGTGGCTGAGCAGAGCTCCCTCATATGGGAGCGCACTGACCACCAGAGGGCAGCTCCTGCATTGAGCGTCTGCCCCCTGGTGGTCAGTTTGTGTCATAGTGACCAGTCATTCCCAGTCTTTCTGCTGTTAGGGTCAGTTTGCATATTACCCTTTTACTATATAGGATAGAGGCCTGGTGCACGGGTGGGGGCCAGCTGGTTTGCCCTGAGTGGTGTCCCGGATCAGGGTGGGGATCCCGCTTGGGTGCCTGGCCAGCCTGGGTGAGGGGCTGATGACTGTTTTCAGGCTGCTCGCACCCCCTTTAGGGTGCTGGTCCCCAATGGGGTGCCTGACCTGCCTAGATGAGTGGCTGATGGCTGTTTTCCGGCTGCCCGCACCCCCTTCAGGTGGGGGTCCCCACTGGGGTGCCTGGCCAGACTGGATGAGGGGCTGAGGGCTGTTTTCAGGCTGGCCACACCCCCTTCAGGTGGGGGTCCCCACTCGGGTGCCTGACCAGCCTGGATGAGGGGCTGAGGGCTGTTTTCAGGTGGGCCAAGCCTGCAACTGAAGCTCCCAGTCTCTCCTTTTTTCTTTTTTCTTTTTTTATTTTGGGATTTATTTACCTTCTGTAATTGAAACTTTGTTGCAGCTCCAGCTCTGAGGCCGGCTGGCTGAAAGCAGGTATCTGGGGTTTGTTTAGCTTCTATAATTGCAACATGGTTGCTGAGACTGGAGCAAGCAAGCCTCCTGCTCGCTTTAGCTGAGTGGCTTCCGGCCGCCATCTTTGTTGGCAGTTAATTTGCATATCACCCTGATTAGCCAATGGGAAGCGTAGCGGAGGTATGGTTAATTACCATGTTTGTCTATTATTAGATAGGATGCCATTTAACAAAGAAAAATCAACCAAAAAAATGAGTTAGCGTGTCACCTCTGACACGTGTCATAGGTTCGCCATTACTGATTTAGGGCAACTGACCTGACTCGTGTGACTCGTGTGTGTGTGTGTGTGTGTGTGTGTGTGTACAGGCACACGGGAACGTCCAAACTAGTGCTGTTAACCTATAGTAGTCACCTTAGGACTCCAATACGCGTATTCCAGTGAGGTTTGCCTTGCTCAAAGATATTTTTAAAATTCTAATGGGGGCAGGGGGTAAGTCTGGGGAAAAAGACATATATAAAACTTTAGACAATAAATAAAAAGAAATTCTAGTTGGATAATGGCCAATAACCTGAAAACCCTTAAATATTCTATCTTGGCAAATTAAAAAATGTTTTTAACAGCCAGAAGGCATTTAAAGGGAGCAAGTCAGGTGGATGATCAGTTAGGCATGCTGTTAGTAAGCTTCAGATACATAAACCAACAAACTGCAGTGCAAATATTTTACATTAGAATCTAGTGAGTTTTTTTTTTTTGTTTTTGTTTTTTTAGAGCAGAGAGGAATCTAGTGTGACTTTGTGATTCATCTCATAATGACTGTTTATCTAGTACATACAAAGAGATATTGGGAAAGGTTTATCGTTGAAATGGTAGGTTTTGATAACGTTTGAGACGTTAAGAGGAAGGGTATGAGCAAGCACATGCCTCGTCTCCTAAAAGTGGGTGTGGACGGTTCTACCCGTGAAAGAGCGTAACGGGTACTGAATGCCAGGTAGATCAGAGGCTTTCCTGTTCATTGCGTGTGCTTTTAATTGAAGTTCGTTTTACTTATGGCTTAATAGATACTAAGACCTAATTCTTGAGTTTGTATTATAATAGGAAGAACTATATAGTGAACAGTTTTGAGGTCAGATGTCTATATTCTACTGTTTCTGCTGAAATGATTTGGTTTGTGTCGTCCTGAGTTTTGTGGACTCCTCTGTCCTAACCCATAGCCCAGGGGTCTCCCACAAGGACCAGGAAGTCTGCGTGTCTGCTGGGTGCTGCTTCCGTCAGTCAGTAGGACGTACCCTACCTCATCTCTGCAGGCTCTTTCTGCCTCATCTTCCATCTGTGGACCAAGTCTGCCCGCACTGGCTTCTTCCTTCCGCCTGAAGCACCCCCCTCGCCCGCCCTCGTGTCTGCTTCTCGTGTGCGCGCGTTCCTGGCCCTGACGCCGCAGTTACCTCCCTTCCCTTTCACTCCCCAGCTAGAGATGATCGCGATGGAGAACCCTGCTGACTTGAAGAAACAGTTGTATGTGGAGTTCGAAGGAGAACAAGGAGTTGACGAGGGAGGGGTTTCCAAAGAATTCTTCCAGCTGGTTGTGGAGGAGATCTTCAACCCCGACATCGGTAAGGCGTCTCCCTGAGCTGAGAGGGTTTCCTGGGAGTGTGCGTGTTCTCACTGGGAGGGCAGCAGCAAATGGTTTGTGCGATTCCCTCTGCGCCGACCCCGACGGAGTCTGGGCTCCTGGAACTGGCGCACCTCACTGGTTCATGCAGGCGCTTCCTTAGGTGTCACTTGGCCAAGTATTTTCATGCAGGGCATTCCCTCTTGGGTAAATAAAACAGAAACCCCCATAGCTGCTGCCTGCTGATGCCAGTGTGTGCGCCGAGCTGGCTTTTCTGGTCCTGTGCTCAGCCTGTCATCTGTACACGTGTCAATGGAACGAGACATTGAGTTCGTGACAATACAGGTGTGGGAAGACTCTGCATTCTAGCTAACGTCAGCTCACAGAAGGCCATGTCATCTGTGAGTAATGTGTTCAAAGTAAACCTGTGAGAGACAAAATCATGCCCTTTTTGAGCTAGGAAATTCATTTGTAAGCTTCATACGTTTGGCAACCTCTGTTTCTCATGCACCTAGAAATGCTAGGCATTGGCTCTAGATTGGCGATATTTGCAGAACTGCTAAGAAAAATGCACGTTACACATCCTACTTGATGGAAGGTGATAGAAATGAGGTCAGAGAAACGGCAAAATGGATTTCAGGAGAGCCACACCCTTTGCTTACCGGGCTTTTCCCTGGCACCTGAGCCCTGACGTGTCCCACACGCCTCCTTGTTCCCCCAGGACCTTCCTGCAGATGGGGCGTTCGTAGGTGGTTGCTTTTGAGACCAAGGGCATCCGCCTGAAGTGCCATTAACTGTATGAATGACCTGTAAGCACTGTGGACTGGCTTGACCTGCTAATACTGTGTCTATAACCAAAGGAAGCTTCCAGTTGGCCACGCACGTACTAGTCTAGACCTGAAAAATGTGAGAGCCGAGTGTAAAGTGGATGGTATCAGACTGTCACTTCATGACCATTACATTGTCTTAGAAAAATGTCCTCGCTCAATTCAGGCTCTTAGGATCAAGGGGACATTTTAAATTTCCTTTTATATTTCACTCAAGCTAAATGAAAAGGAAACATTTTAAGCTTTTAAAAATCTATTTATTTATGTGCTGTATTGATTTCTGAAGTTTGTTGTACTTGAAATTCCCCATTTTTTCCAGATTTGTTCTTAATATATTAATTTCACAGAGGCAGGGAGAGGGAGAGGGAGAGGGAGAGAGGAACATCAGTGATGAGAGAGAATCATGGATCGGCTGCCTCCTGCACACCCCCCACTGGGGTTTGAGCCCACAACTCGGGCCTGTGCCCTGACCGGGAATGGAACCGTGACCTCCTGGTTCATAGGTCAGTGCTCAGCCACGGAGCCTCACCAGCTGGGCTCCAGATGTAATTCTTAAACTATTTTTATTTAGTTTTCAATAGCAACTGAAAAACATTTTAGTGAAATAAAATATTGTAACTTCAATTACAAGATTAACCTTGTCCTTAGATGTTCATTTAAAGGGTAGTAATGGTTGTTAAGACAGGCAGAGCCAAAGATTTATCTTTTTAAATGAGTGAGACAAAAGACAGGTCTCCAAGCTTGGATTTTGAATAGTGGAGGCCATAAAAACTGAAGGGGGCTGTGAATACAAACAACATTTGTTTTATTTATTGGCTCAGAATTAGTGTATCAGGCAGCTTTGAGCTGTGGACATAATCCGAGTGTATGGAGTTGGCATCACCTGACTTGGTTAGAGAGGTGCTGGACACACTTGGTGGGGCCCCTGTGCACTTCTGGAAAAACAGACTTTCCCTTCACGACCCAGAATTGTGCCTTAAAGCAGCACTTGGGGGTTAAAGATGTTTTTAAAGTGAAAAAATTTCAAAATACAGCCTTTTCTCTCTGCGTTTTTCAGCCATTTGGTAGATAAAGTATGAATGCAAATTAACTTTGTGTTAGAAGAGTAGAGAACTTGAATCTAACTTTTTGGTAATGCCAAAGAAATTGCTTGTTTCCTTGGCTTCTTTAAAATTACGGACAGTGCTACCTTTGCCACAATTTGTAATCATCGTATATGTGAGCTTTGGTTTCTCAAGTGCTAATGTAATAGAGAGAAACATTCCTGTATGCCTATTCTGTGTGTTTGCCTGTGTAATTATCCTGTTTGTATTGCTCCTCAGTCTTTAATATTTTGTATTTTACAAAACCTTTTCTTACAGGCATGTTCACCTACGATGAAAACACAAAGCTGTTCTGGTTCAATCCGTCCTCGTTTGAAACGGAGGGCCAGTTCACGCTGATCGGCATCGTGCTGGGCCTGGCCATCTACAACAACTGCATCCTGGACGTGCACTTCCCCATGGTGGTCTACAGGAAGCTCATGGGCAAGAAGGGCACCTTCCGGGACCTGGGCGACTCCCACCCGGTGAGTGTCCCCGACCTGCGTCGGTCTCCGCCAGCACCAGCGCCGTCTCCTGTCCGAGTCCACGAGCCCTCGAAAGCCTCGGGCTCTTTATAGACACGGCTCTCTGCAGGCGGGTTCTGGGGGGCTGGTCCCACGGGGTTACCCGGCGAAGCCACGGGGAAGGGCCTGGTGGCCACAGTCGGTGTGTCTCCTCGCCCCCGTCCTCCCGAGCACAGAGTGGGCATCGCCGCCACCTGTAGTTCCCATGTTGGGAGCTGTGTTTTTTTCATCTTCACCCGAGCAGGGAGGGTAAATTTTCCCATTGATTTTTTTTCTGAGGGTGGGGGTGGGAGGGAGAGACACACCGATGTGATAGAGACACGCCAATTGGTTGCTCCCCACACATGTCCTGAGGGTGGAGATCGGACCTGCAACCTGTCCGATGGAGAATCAAACCCACTACCCTCCAGGTGCGGACCAGTGCTCTAACCACTGAACACGCCGGCCAGGGCGCTGTGTTTCAATCTTATGGTCCAAGTCTGTTCTTCCGAGAGTGCTACAGAGGGTGCAGTCTGCGGCTCCGTGGTGACCTTGGTTTTCCGTTTCTGTTGTTAGGTTCTGTTTCAGAGCTTGAAGGATCTGTTGGAGTATGAGGGGAGCGTGGAAGACGACATGATGATCACTTTCCAGATATCGCAGACGGATCTGTTTGGTAACCCCATGATGTACGACCTGAAGGAAAATGGTGACAAAATCCCAATTACAAACGAAAACCGGAAGGTAGTGCATGTTTCTGCGTCAGTGTTTGTCTCTTTATGAACAGAATTTCAAAACATATAGTGCGTGTCATTTTAAAAGCAGTTTCTAATCTAGTCCAGGCACAGCCCCAACAAGTCAAGTAACTGAGTTGTCAATGTAGTAGCCACCGTTTCCTAAATCTGGGATTTCAGGTGGTGTGAGAACCCGCGGTTGAACACTAAAGGCCTTTTAGAGAAAGAGGACAGGCAGGGAGGGAGCCGGCCGCTGTGGGTGGTCTAGAGCAGGGCCCTCACAAGTGAGACCCCATGTCATGTGCACGTGTGTGTGGCTTAAATACACTTCTGAGAAGTGTTGTGAAACCACATCTGTTGACCAAAATGTAAGCATCTGAAAACAGGGGAATAACCCAGAACATAGCAAGAAAATGATATAGAATCAACCTTTAAAAAATGTGTTTATATAATTTTTGATAAAATATGCTTACTAAGAAGAAAAGTACATTTCCCTTTTGTGACTTGGTGCAATAGCTTATGTATCAAGTAAAACACAAAGATATTTGCTGCTTCCCCAATACTGTGGCTAGAAACATGAGACTCCTGGCCCCATAGGCACCGCACTCTCGCTGCTGCCCCGTTCGCATGCACAGTTGAGGGAACCTCAAAACGGTTGATGCCCAGCTTTTATATTCAGTCTAGTTTAATGTCAAAATTGAAACATGTCTATTAGTTTACATACATGGCCTATTTACAGGTTAATACTGCTATCACAGACAGCTGTGAAAGCATTTAAGGTGTATTCCTTTGCATGTATATAATTTGACTTTAAAAAATACTTTTGAATATTTTTCCTTTGGGAATATAAATATAAAAATAATTTTAAAAGCTGTGCAGCCCAGTAGCTTGTTGTGTTTGGTGTGTATAGCGTATAAGGAGTTTTTGTGGTTAATGTTTTCTGCAGGAATTTGTCAATCTCTATTCTGACTACATTCTCAATAAATCAGTAGAAAAACAGTTCAAGGCTTTTCGAAGAGGTTTTCATATGGTGACCAATGAATCTCCCCTAAAGTACTTGTTCCGACCGGAGGAAATCGAGCTGCTCATCTGCGGAAGCCGGGTAAGCAGGCAGCGTCCGCGGACGCACCGTGTGGCGTGGCTGTGGGCAGTGGTGCGCGGAGGGGATGCTAAGATGTGTTTTTTAAAAATTTGCAGAATCTAGATTTCCAGGCGCTGGAAGAAACCACAGAATATGACGGTGGCTATTCCAGGGACTCGGTTCTGATTAGGTGAGTAGCTTTAACCCCTGTCATTGTATTTAAATGCTTAAATTTAGACCTGGTTGTCACGTACTGGTGGTGAGACGTTCACACAGCTTACACGGTGGGTGTTGGCGTCGCTGCATTTGCATCTGTGGGCAGATGCCACCATCTCTTCAGGGAGTGGCAGCCTTGCTCCCACTGAGCTCTTCCTTTCCCACCTTTCCCCGTGCTGCCTGAGCGTTAATGCTCTTCTCATCTCTGTGAGCCCCCAGCCCCCCTGCTCTCCCCTCTGTCTCCTTTGTTTGAGGTTGTCGTCTGCAAAGGCAGGTCCGCTAGTGCCTCGCCCTTCTGAGGACGACTGTTTCCCCTTCATCCCTGAGGCAGAGTGTCGTTTATGCCCCGTGGGGTTTGGGTAGTTTCCTGAGTATGTGGGTTGGTGTTTTTTTTTGCCAAAAATGACAGTTTTCAGACACCCTCTCCTCTCAGGGCCTCTGGTGATGCCTACGTTCACTCACTCGTCCTGGTGCCCTGTGGGCCTGAGATGTGATCGATGCGGCTACCACATCATGTGGAAGCCCCTTTTTGTCTATACTTTTTTAGAAAGAACCATTGATAATATGGCCAGACTGGTCTCAGTGAGCACTGCTGGTGGGCTGCCGCCTGCAGGGTGACTGACAGAGGGTCCGGGCTCAGCTGACCTGCATGGGGCGTGCAGTCCTTCCTTCCGTCCGTCCTTCCGAGGGAGGTGCTGCAGGCTCCACGTCCGAGCGCTGGGACTGTTCTCTAGGCCACAGGTCTGGGCGCCGAGGGCTGGGGAAGCGCCAAGACGTCGCAGGTCAGAAACGGCGTCGCACTGACAGAAAGGCCACATGTTGGTAGCATTTGTGTATCTGCCAAGTTTACGGGCACCTGACTGTCCACACCAGCCGGCCAGGACGTTCCTAAGCAAGGGTGACAAGGGTCGTTACGGCATGAACTTACCAGGAGGCGTTACTGGGGGGAAGGCCGGAGGAAAGTACAGACCGGCTCCCTCTCCCCCCGCGCGCACCCTGGTCAAAGTCCTGGTCATGGAATTTGGGTTTAGTCTTTCGTTTGTTACCGATTCTGTATTTGGACACCACAGTTTAGTTACCTTCTATGGTCGGTCACTTAGGTTTACCCGTTTTTCTGGGTAAATCATGTCACGCTGAACATAAGCTTTTGAAACGTGTCCTTGAGGTAAAGGTTGCTGCGTGGATCCCTGGGTCCTCCTACCCGTGGCGTGAGGTCAGCTGCTCAGCCAGTGCAGTCAGCGGCGTCCTTTCTCCTTGCAGGGAGTTCTGGGACATCGTGCACGCGTTCACCGAGGAGCAGAAGCGGCTCTTCCTGCAGTTCACCACGGGCACCGACCGGGCGCCGGTGGGCGGGCTCGGCAAGCTGAAGATGATCATCGCCAAGAACGGCCCCGACACAGAACGGTAATGGCCCCCCGCGGCACACACCAACACGCCTGCTTTCTGCCCTGCGCACGCGTGGCCTGTCCCGTGCTGCCGAGCGCTCCCGGGGCATGCAGAGGTCTCCACGTCACCTGAGACGCGTCAGAGCATGTTCTGCTGTTACTGTTTGGAAACACTGCCTCCGGTCAGAGCTACCGCAGGGCAACACACTGGCGTGAGCCAGCCTCTGGCTCGTAAGGTTTTACCCGGAAGCCATCTTAGGGGGGTGAACTGAGGCGCAGGAGGGGGTGGGGTCAGCACTAGGTTGTCGTCGTCTTCACTGTGAGAGTTAACAGTCTTTGGTGAGTAAGGAGCCTACGTGGGCGGTATCCTACTGCGTGGTTTCGATGTGCAGAAACCCTTCTGTGAGTATCCTACAGTAACATTAGTGTTTGTTACCAAGTCATTTACGTAGTTTTTCTAATAAGCATTAAAGAGCACTTTAAAATCAAGATTTTTGGTGATTTCAGCTCTGTAGTGGGGACACCCACTAATGAGGACCAGTGGTTCTCAACCTTCCTAATGCCGAGACCCTTCAATACAGTTCCTCATGTTGTGACCCAACCATAAAATTATTTTCGTTGCTACTATTACGAATCGTAATGTAAACATCTGATATGCAGGATGTGTTTTCAGGGGTCACGACCCACAGGTTGAGAACCGCTGAACTAGGTGGCTCTGCTGTGAGAGGTTAAGTCCCTACCCGAGTAGCTCAGCGTGACCGTCCTCCTGAGCACGGAGGCCGGGCCATGCTGACGGCTGCGTTCCTGCACAGACCATGGGGGAGGGCCGTGTGCTCCTGGGCGCTTTCCCACGATTCACTGTTCCCCCTCCCCCCTTCCTCTCTCTGTAGGTTACCTACATCTCACACCTGCTTTAATGTCCTTTTACTTCCGGAATACTCAAGCAAAGAGAAGCTGAAAGAGCGACTGCTGAAGGCCATCACTTACGCCAAAGGCTTCGGCATGCTGTGAGCGCGAGCAGTGGGAGGAGAGTGTGCAGTTCTGAGTCCGCGCGTGTAAGTGGTGGTAGTGTCCGTGCAGCGGCTGTGAGCTAGTGGTGAGCGGTAGTCCCCCGTCCGTGCTCCCTTCCTCGGACCTGAGGCTGGGACAGCAGGTTTCAGCTCCTTCTGTGAACAAATCCTTTATTATTTTTCTGCGTGAAAGTGTTACTTACCCTTTCACTTGTATGTACAGAGAGGTTTTTCTGAATATTTATTTTAACGGTTAAATCACTTTTGCTTGTGTTTATTACTGCTTGAGGTTGAGCCTTTTGAGTATTGAGAAAACATATACCACCAACTGCTCCCCTAGGGACGCACCACCACCTGTAGACCATGTGACCTTCAAGTAAGTATGGCTCTTCTGCGTCCCTGTATCTAACTCCAATCAGGAACTGTATTCTTTTTTTAAACAATTTGCTTTTGAAACTTGAAGTCTTGAAAACAGTGTGATGCATTCGCTGCTGTTCTAGTCCCCAAAGAGCTTTCTGTGCAAAATCTTGAATCAATAAAGATGGAAGGGAGCCCTCGGAATGCCCCTGAGCCCTCGGAACTCTCCTTGCGCCCCGCGCCCTGTGCCAGCGCGCCCCGCCCGCCCCCCGCCCCGCCCCCAGCCAGTGCTCGCTCCGCGCGGGCGCAGGCCAGGGCTGCTTTGTTCTCGTGGTTGTGGTCCCTTACGTTCACTGGGGAAAGAAAGTGCATTTGGGCCAAAAGAAATGGTGCGTGCAGCCTGTTGCAAGCAAGTCGGGAAGTGTGCTGTCTGACACTCGGCGTGTGGACGTGCACTTACGATCCCTGTGACGGCTGCTTACCCGCATCTCCGTAGACAATCCGGTCTCCCCTGGTGTTGGCTTCACCGTGTCTGCTCGGCCCGTCGGGCACGTGCTCAGTGCTGCACCCGAGGGACAGCACGGCCGCGGCCCCGCCCCTGCGCCACAGCGAGCAGGCCTGCAGGTGAGGGAACGCTCCCCGGTCCTCTACCCTGTGTGTCCCCGAGACGAAGTGTTAGTGCTCCTCCCTGCGCTGTGGCAAGTACAGATAGGCTTAAGTTACTGGGCTCTCTAGTCTGTGTCTATGATGTTCGTTTCTTTCGCTGCAACATCAAACGCAAGGATTTTTAACAGAGAGACACACGCTGTGTCCTTCGGCTGCAGCGGCTGTGCTCAGCCTGTGCCTGGATTGTCTTAATCACGACAGACCGACCTGTGCTGTGTCTGCCGTGGGCGGGGAAGCACGGCTTTCAAGTCATTGGAGGGAAAAGGGACGTCGTTGGGAACTATTTTAACTCGTAGTCGTTGGTGTAGCGTGTCCTGTGCCATCATGCTCCGCAAACAGCATTTCACCACCACTCACTGCAGGAGGACAGTGCTTTCCCTGCCGCGAGGGGGTGCAGGCCCGGGCGCCTGCGGCGAGGAGAGGGCTGGGCGCTGTCTGTGATGAACCCGTGACGAAACCTGTGCCCTTCGGTTCGCGCTTGCTGTGATGACATCTGTATGACGTTTGTGAATGTGATTGCGTCTAGGTTGTCAGCTATAGAATAGACTTTTAACAAACAGTGGAAAATAAATGACCCTGAAAAATACTGTAAGAGGAAGTGTGATTAGTGATCAGCCCGGCTGCTCTCACTGCTTAGAGGTGAGCAGCTCCCTGGGCACGCGGCCCCTCCCGCCACTGTCTCCCTTCCCTGTCACTGCGCCTTCCTAGGAGGAGGGCACTGAACACTTTCACCCCCAAAGTCATGTTGTGAGAGGACTCTCACGTATGGTGGAGCAACAGTAGGTTTACAGTTGCGGGCGGGGAAACGGGGTTCGTTCCTGTATTGCCGTTGTTTTCCATACCCACAGCCGTGGCTGACTTTCCCCAATCCTGCATTTGAGTTCCTGAGTCTGCCCACAGCTGCCCGGAAAACTGGCCGGTGTTCCTCATGCCCCCCCTGGCCACAGGGGGCCTGCAGGAGCGGAGCGCGTTCCAGGCCCTCACACCACTCTTCCCCGTCCCCTTACACACACGTTCACACCTTCCAGCCCTTCCCTGGGCCCACAGTGCTCGTCTGCAAAGTATTTCCTGGTTCTCGTCAAGACTGCAGAGCAGGTCAGCTGGGTCCTGGCATCCCTGTAACCACAGAGCCACCATCACTCGAAACCACCTGGCATCACACCGTGTTCCACGGTCATAGTGGTCAGAACAGCACGGCTCTGGGGCAGACACACAGCCACACACACAGGAGGCAGAAATGTGCCATGAGGTAGACACTCAATTATTGAAGAGACACATGCAGACAAATGCCATCAGACCACCTTGCACCATGTGCAAGGACAAACCCACCGTGGATTAAAGACGTAAATGTGAAGCTTGAACCCATAAAACTAGAAGGAAACACAAGCAGTAAACTCTGACGTGCCTAAGAGCAGTGTTTTCTGGCAGATGCCACGCCGTCCACACAAGGAACGCACGCACTGTGTCAGTCGGAGGTCTGCCCGGCGGAGTTTCTAAAGAACTCCTCCTCCTCGATGTTAGGTCGGAGAGAGCCCAGGATCAGATACATGCACCTAACACTCACCACCAAAGCAGCCCAGTTACAGAGTGGGCAGAGGCCTGACAAGACCGGGGCCCACAGACCTCAGAGATGCACATTCAAACCACAGGGCGGCGCCACCTCACACCTGTCAGACCGACCGGTGAGCGGCACCTCCACTCTGGGCACACACGTGACGAAACCCAGAACACCGGTTAGAAAGCACACGTGTGTTCACTGCAGGAGCAGCCCAAGAGCCCAACAGACGCATCATGGTGGCGGTCCGCGTGTGCAGTGGAAGCGAGGACCTTTAGAGGCAGCGGGGGGGGGGGGGGGGGTGTTAAGTAAATCGGCCAGAGAGCCATGCCATGTGATCTGTCACTCACGTGTGAACCCGCTAACGAACGGAAACGCTCGTAATGCAGACACAGCGGCCGGCCTTGTTCCCAGCACGGCCTCGGGGACACCCTCCCCCAGTCCTCACGGCCGTTCCGCCTGCAGGTAAGTCCCTGGCGTCCTGCCAACAGCCACGAGGGCTCAGCTACAGGAGGAGGGCGCAGAGCCCGCAGGCCCAGCTCCGTGACTGGGCCCCACAGGCGCCTCCTCCCCTGGCCCCTCCCCCAAGACCAGGAGGTGGAGCAGCTCGGCTCGTCCACAGGGACAAGCTCAGGCAGGGCCCCAACGAGGCAAGGAAATGCGCCCCAAATGAAAGCACAGGGACCTCCAGGAAGGGGTTCCCCACCAAACCAGTGACTAAGACACTAAAAGGTCGCCATTAAGGAAGTGAAAGGCCCCAATACACACAGTCACTCACCCAGGTCCGGTCTCGGCCGCTCCTTCCTGGGACGCGCTGCCAGGCGGGTGATGGCCGTGAGAAAAACCTCCTCCCTCCGATGCCAGCAGTGCAGCTGCGATCACAGGCAGCGGGGCCTTGGCCGTGCTGCCTCAGGACTCGCTCAGGAGCCGACTGAGTACAGGGACGGGCGGGGCCTCACGACCACACACAAGGCTGGGGCAGCAGGACTTACCAGACAGAGACCTTAAACCAAGAGAGAATGAAGGACCCAGGAACTGTGTGTGTGGGTATTTACCGGAAGGAACCCCAAACACGTCCATACATTCATGGCAGCAGCACCTCGGTGTCCATCGATAGACGAATGGATGAAAGTGCACAAGGGAATAGGACTCCACCCTTTAAAAGACAGGACGACGACACTTACAGGGCCTTGTGCTCGGACATAGGCCAGGAACAAAGGTACCTGTGGTTTCACGTGTATGTGGAATCCAGGACACAGCAAAGGCACAAGCAGAACAGAACCGACTCAGAGCGGCTTTGCCAGAGGGAGGAGGCGTGTGTGTGTGCGCGCGCACGCGCGCGTGTGTGTGTGTGTGTGTGTGTGTGTGTGTGTGTGTGTGTGAAAGGAGACGGGATTAAGTGCACCTGATAGCGACCAAACAGTTGCGGGCGTGAGGACGGAGGAGGGAACAGCCACGCTGTGGTAACTCCGCTTGGTGCTGGGGGACTAGATCGACCGGAAGGTATGTAAGTGCCTGGTCCCTGAGCCGTGCACCTCAGTCCGTACTGTGCATCCACTGCAGCTGAAAAAATGAAACTACAGAAACGGGACGTGCACTCAAAAGTAAGGGTTTCCCAAACCGAACGAATGGGGAGCCGATTTTCACGGGCAAAAGGCTTCTAAATTCCAAAATAGCTACATGGAAAAAAGGTTAGTCAGAAAAGGCGAGTGAAAAATGAGACACCAAGTGCAGCCCCAGTGTCCGTGGGTGGACGAGTGGCTAGAAACGGCTGCGGTCACGTCCACACGGATGCTACACGGCGGTCAGAGAGGAAACTTCACCTTTTGCAACAGCACGGAAGGCCCTGGAGAGTCACGCTAAGTGAGATAAGCAGTCAGAGGAAGACATGTGACTTCACTCATACGTGGAGTCTAATGAACAAAACAGACACAGACCAGGCCGACAGTTGTTACAGGGGAGGGGGGTTGGGGGTGGGGCTGCGGGAAAAAGGTGAAGGGATTAAGAAAAACACCCCAGCCGAAACCGGTTTGGCTCAGTGGATAGAGCGTCGGCCTGCGGACTGAAAGGTCCCAGGTTCGATTCCGGTCAAGGGCATGTACCTGGGTTGCGGGCATATCCCCAGTAGGAGATGTGCAGGAGGCAGCTGATCGATGTTTCTCTCTCATCGATGTTTCTAACTCTCTATCTCTCTCCCTTCCTTTCTGTAAAAAAAAAAAAAATCAATAAAATATATTAAAAAAAAAAAAAAAGAAAGAAAAACACCCCAAACTTGTAGACACAATAGTATGGTGATTACCAGAGGGGGTGGGGGGAGCAGAAGAGGGTAAAGGGGGGACAAATGGGGCCGGAAGGAGACTTGGCTTGGGCCGGCGACCGCACAGTGCAATACCTGCAGAACTCTGCGACTGAAACGCAGTTTTATTTACCAACGTCCCCCCAGTCAGTTCAATAAGAAAACTGTGGAGCAGACTGCTTCCTCCTGTCGTCCTCACCCGAGTGCCCTGCTCCTGCTCCTCCTCTGAGGGCCCCTAACTGTGCACAAGTCCAAGTTTGCGGCCTCACGGACACCCCCCTCCACCTTCAGAGGAGGGACACACGTGGGCCCTTCTCAGGGGTTTCCTGGGGAACTGCCCAGGGAGACGGGAATTCACGGGCATTTGGCAGCGTTAAGTAGCTCTTTAAAACACACCTGGAAGCACACCAGCTGGTATTCATTCACATGTAAAAGCACGGCTTCCTCCGTCTATTGGCTGATAATAAAAGGACTTTCGTGGGAACGGGGAAAGGGGACAAACGGTGAGACTAGACAGACCGGGTGGTGGACACACAATACAACAGACAGACGCTGTATCATAACATGGCTCACCTAAACCTAAATAATTTCACTAGCCAGTGCCACCCCAAGCTCTGTGTATAAAAGCCCAAGCGACTGTCCGGCTGGCCGCTATGACACACACTGACCACCAGGGGCAGGTGCTCTGGCCGGCAGCTATGATGCACCATGACCACCAGGGGGCAGACACGCAACAGGAGCTGCCGAACTGCAGTGACTTGGCAGCTGTGGTTTCGGGTGACGCACCTGGAACCAGAGAGGAAGGAGCCCAATTCCGGGGTGCGTCGCTCAAGAACTGCCCTCTCGCAATCTGGGACCCCCTTGGGGGATGTCTGAGAGCCAGTTTCAGCCTGATCCCCGCAGGCCCGGCCGGGGGGGGACCCCACCGGTGCACAAATCTGTGTACCGGGCCTCTAGTAAATTCAATTTAAAAAATAAAATTAAAAAAATCATAACAAAAAGATTGGTGCTGTTTTCAGAGAAAAGTGGAAACAAGGGCCTGAAGGGGTTCATCTTGCCCCAGGGCAGCCACCCCAACCTGCTTCCGTGACACTAACGGCACTGCACAGGGGACACACACTAACGGCACTGCACAGGGGACACACAGTAACGGCACTGCACAGGGGACACACAGTAACGGCACTGCACAGGGGACACACACTAACGGCACTGCACAGGGGACACACAGTAACGGCACTGCACAGGGGACACACACTAACGGCACTGCACAGGGGACACACAGTAACGGCACTGCACAGGGGACACACACTAACGGCACTGCACAGGGGACACACACTAACGGCACTGCACAGGGGACACACAGTAACGGCACTGCACAGGGGACGTTTCGGCCCAAAGGCAACACCTAAAAGGTCGTCTCGTCCAACCTCATGCCCCAGGTGCGGGGACCGTCTCCAGTGGGGAAGGCCTTTGTCAGACGCCCAGGGCCACTGCACGGATGGCATTTCTAGCGGAGCAGCTAGAAGCCAGGCCTCTGCCTCGCACAGGGCTCTGCCCCGGCCGGCGGGTCGGCGGGCTCCACGCAGCCCCGTCGCGAGCACATGGGAGGACCTGGGCTCACCTGGGGGTGCAGGGCCCAGGGACAAGGCAACTGGTTCGCATTGGCCGGTTTTTCTTGTGAGAAGGTCAGACATCAGAGCCGGGTTCCCGCGCCCGCCACCCCACTCCCCCCCAGCTGCCACCGAACCAGATTTGTCACGTCCCACAAGTTACTGCCCTGCCGGCCGCGTCCACGTGATGGTCATGGTTTTGTAGAACGGGAACAGCGCGCTTCCTCCCTGGGTCCAGGCGTGGGCTGAGGTCGGGTAGCGCTTCTCTTGGGTGGGAAGCAGGAGCTCACACTCGGGGACACACGGGGGAGGGGGCGTCTGGGGGTGCGGTGGCTCCTGCGAGCTCTCCGGTCTCTCCAAGGACGGTTTCTGGCTCCGCATGTACAGGCTGCGGGAGCGCAGGGCTCTGCCTCCTGAGACCGGGCTCGCTCACGGGGACCCCCACGGCGGGGACCCCGGTCTGTCCCTGGGCCGCGGCCTCCTCTTGGGCTGCTCCGCATCAAGGTCCCCGTGGATCCCGCAGAGCAGCAGCTTGCCCTTCGGCTGCTGCCAGCCTATGGGTCTTGGGGTGACCGTCCCCCTGGGTGCGGGCCCTCGGCCCTCGGCCCTCGGGGA
Source organism: Myotis daubentonii (assembly GCF_963259705.1). Lineage (NCBI taxonomy): Eukaryota > Metazoa > Chordata > Mammalia > Chiroptera > Vespertilionidae > Myotis > Myotis daubentonii. The sequence continues at coordinate 17,917,401 of NC_081860.1, read as the reverse complement.
GCTCGTGCTGCTGGGCCTCGGGCTCCTGGCGACCCTGGGTGTCGACAGCGAGAACCCACCGTGGCTCCTCTGCCTGGAGGGCAACCCTGGAAGCTGCCTGGGCCCTGCCGGGCGGGGAGGGTTGGATGGCCTCCAGGCTGCACGGGCGGAGCCCCCCGCCCTCGCTCCCCAGCTGGCCCTGCACATGGCCCTCACGGCCGCCCCGCTCTCGTCCGAGGTGCCGCTGGCAGGGGAAGGACCACGTGCTCTGGCAGGTGAGCCGCCGGACCAGGTCCCGGTTGCCCGCAGCCGGGCGTGGGCCAACTCGACCCGCTGCGGCTGCGCGTGGCAGCGCTGGTAGAAGGCCTTCTGCTCCGTGAGCCGGGCGCTGGCCTCGCGCGTCTAATGGCGTCCAGGAGGCCCAGCGGCCTCTGCAGCCGGCGCTCCTCCTTCAGAGGACAGGACGGAAGACGGCTTCTCCGTCTCCAGCAGCTTCGCGTGCCTCCCGAGGGCCGAGTGGCACCAGGGCCAGCTGGCCGTGCCGCCCACAGGGCTGGGGCGCTCGCTGGGCGGGTGGTTTCTCCAGGAGCTGCCCGGCTGGGGGTGGCGGGCGGCAGGCGGGCGCTGTGTCCACAGGGTTCTGTTCCGGGCTCCAGTGTTTGGTAAGAATCCTGCAGGTCGTCGGGGCGCTCGCTGGTGGCCCAGGGCGTCTTCCTTCGAGGGCGGGGTCCTGGGGGGCTGGTCCACTACCCGAGCGACCGCAGGCCCAGCTGCCCCCCGACACCTGTCCCTCCAGCCCCACCTCCCGGAAGCCTGAGTCCAGAGCAGGCCCAGCCCTCGGGGAAGGGCTGATCGGGCACAGAGAGCGCCTGCCGACACTGAGAAAGCTGGCTGTGTTGTGTGTGTTTTTAATAAAAATATGTTTTTATTGAAGTCAGAGAGGAAGGGAGAAACATCCATGATGAGAGAGAACCATAGATCGTCTGCCTCCTGCACGCCCCACGCTGGGATCCAACATGCAACTCGGCCATGTGCCTCCACCAGCAATTGAACAGTCACCTCCTGGTTCATAGGTTGATGCTCAACCACTGAGCCACACCAGCCAGCCTCCCTTCCCAATTATTTAAAAAAAACACACACCCCAAAACAATAATTCAAACACACACATTGCACCGCTATGTTCACTGCAGCATGATTTACAATAACCAAGCGATGGACGCAAAGGAAGTGTCCATCAAAGACAAGAAGAGAAAGAAGGCCTGGTACGTGTCTATGCCGGAGCAGGTCTCAGCCACACAAACAATGAAATCTTGCCATTTGTGGCAGCATGGATGGACCTAGAGCAGCGGTTCTCAACCTTCTGGCCCTTTAATACAGCTCCTCATGTTGTGACCCAACCATAAAATCATTTTCGTGGCTACTTCATCACTGTCATGTGGCTACCGTGATGAATCGTCATGTAAATATCTGATCTGCAGGATGGTCTTAGGCGACCCCTGTGAAAGGGGCGTTCGACCGCCCAACGGGTCACGACCCACAGGTTGAGAACCGCTGACCTAGAGGGTCATACGCTCAGTGAAGTCAGACAGATATAAAAACCGTGTGATTTCACTTAGATGTGGAATCTAAAAACAAACGAACAACATAAATGGAAAAAAACAAACAAAAAACAGAAACATCTTGCAGATGCAGAGAACAAACTGATGTTGCCAGACGGTGGGAGGGGCAGGGGTGGGCGGCTGCGATGGGAGGGATGACGAAGTGCCGCGCGCTGGTTACAGTCACCGAAGCGTGATGGCTGCCGAGTGCGGCTGGTGCGAGACCTGCCGGGGGGGGGGGACGGTCCCTAGGCACACAAACGCCGCTGACCCAGCTGTACACCTGGAGCTGATATAATATCGCGTGTCCGACCAACTGGCCGTAAACGTAAACGAACGTGGACCAGCCGTGCAGGCCCGGGGAAGCCCCCGGCCCGGGAGCGTTTCTGGACGCGGCCCAGTTTCCCCCACAGTCTTTATGATAGTCTTTTACTTTTATGCTCATAAGGGATACTGCTGTAGTTTTTTAAAAAGTATTTTTGTCTTTTTTTTCCCAATCAGAGTAAAAACAGTGAAAACACAGGTGACCCTTGAACAACCTGAGCGTTAGGGCATGGACCCCCTGCAGAGTAAAAGAAAATGGGTGTATTAAGTTCTGACTCCCCCAGAACGTGACTCCTGAAAGCCGGCAGCCGCCTGGAGCGTTGCCGGTAACGTGAGCTCCCCGGGGGCGCATCTCGCGTGTGTCGCTTGTACGATGGCAGACCGTGTTCTTACGGGACAGTCAGCTGGAGAAAGGGCGTGTACCAACCCTCGGAAGAGAGGCTGGCGTGACACCACTGCACCCTAAGTTCACGTCTCTCTCAAGGTGAACCGTCTGCCTGGGAACCACAGTGCCTTCCCATCCAACACAGCCCACGCTGGACTCACACTGGGCGTCGGAAATGAAGGGCCACGTGACAGCGAAATTCACATCCCCCCCAAGCTAAGGACTGGGAACGGGAACCGGCCACCGGATGGGCACGGTTAGGCCGGGCGCCGGCAGCAGCCTGTCCCGACCCGGCACCGGGACGTCGTCCCGTGGGAAGGGACACGCCCGGGCCGCAGGCTCTCCCCGGTGACGGGAGGCCGCACGCCTGTCCCGGGACCGCACGCCTCGCACACACAGCCACCAGACGCCAGCACACGGACACGCCGCCGTCCGACGGGAGCCGCACTCACCTCGTGCCCTCGTGCGTCGTCCACCTGTTCGCTCAGCAGCCTGGCCCACGGCGCTCCCCGGCGGCCACCGGCGCAGAGACGCTGTCGCTGTCCACTCAGGACGCGGGTCGGCGGGGTCTCTCGTCCTCTCGCCTTCGCGTTGGGGCGGCGGCGGTGGTGGAGCGGGAGAGGCGGGCACGCACCCGCGTAACTTTCCGAAAGAAAACCATCCGTCACTCCTGCCCGATGCCGCCGTGCGTCCCTGCAGATGTTTCTGGCCGGTGCCCACGGCTCTCCCAGCGCCGGCTTTCGCTCCGGCGCCCACGTTCCAAACCAAGTCCCGTCGGTCTCCACGAACCGGACCCTCCGCCAGGCTGACAACTCTGCGCCCCTCTTCCCTCCTCTCTGGCCGTCCTGAGGCTCTCGTGTCCATCATGCGGTCCGTCCGTCCGTCCGTCCCCTGTGCACTCCTGGGGCGGCGTCTCTGGCTCTGCCATGTCCCCGAGCCCCGCCCGCCTGCGCGAGCCCCGCTCTTGTTCATGATGTCTGAGATTGGCTCCTGAAGTCCTGAGAAGTGATGTGCACGGCACCGGCCCTTCTCCCGCAGGAGTGCACACGCTGCGCCCCGATGGCTTTGGGGCCCTTTCTCTTGCGACCACGGCGACTCTGACGGCCTCACCCTCCCAGCCTCCAAGGGTCACCTCTCCCTGGCGGGGTCCCTTCCTTCGCTCGGCGATCTTTCCCCTCGAGTCCTGCGCCCAACGCTCCTTCCACGTCCTCACCGTCGGTGGGCTGACCCGGACACGCTGATGGTTCCCACGGGGACGGTGGCCAGGGGCCGTGTCCACCTCCAAAGCACTTCCCAGGGCAGTCCCTCCGGCCAGGTCCTCTCTTCCTCCAGAGACAACTCACCGATGGAATCAATCCAGACAACGGGGATCCTCGTCCAGGTCTCTTGTCGTCCAGCCCAAGCTGGTGTCTGTCTGTCTTCCCTTCAGCTCCGTGACCGGGGCAGCCCCGCTCATCAGCCCAACTTCGCACAACACAGCGGAGGCAGCCACGCCTTCGTGCCTTAAATCCTGGTGCTCCCTTCTCTTCCTTCCTCCTCCCTCCTTCCGCGTGGGGCGCACCCCCTGCACCGACGCCTGTTCCAGCAGCTGTCCCTTCCCCTCCGTCACTTTCTTCCTGGTTCCCCAAACTTGCCCGCTGCCACTTAGCCCTTCGACGCTGCCACCGTCGCTCTGACATTTCATTTTTTCTTAAGCAAACTCTTTCCAAACGATCCATCGTCCTCCGCTGACATCACCTCTCCCAGCTTCAGATCCTCCCCTCCCCTCAGCTTCCCGTGATCCTCTCACGCCTTCTCTTTCTTCTGGAATCATCCTTGAGTCGACAGGCGTGCGTCTTTTTATTGCAATAGATCCTGCACCCACATCAACACGGCGCTTCTGACGCAAGACGCAGAAGGTGTCCGGCTAAAGTGCGAGGTCCCCGTGCCTGCTCGCCAGCTGCGACCCTCACGTCCTTCCTTTTCCTTTCTTTCCCATGGGATCCCTTTACCTTGAACTTTGCCTTGAACCATCCAACCGCTGCCACCGCCGCCCTCCATCCATCAGCACACACCACGCAGTTTCCGTTGTGACGTTTCCCTCGGGCTCACTCCAGCGTCACCAGGGGCACTTCCTGGGGGTCCCATGGTGTTATCTGAGGCTATGGTTTTGCACTGAACACGATGAAAAACATGGGAGAACCACAGAGATACTTTTTACTGCGATAGACAATTGACGCGACAGACAATTGACACGACAGACAAACGGCTCACACACGGGCACAGTGGGCACCACAGGTCAGCATGGGACGCTATGAACTGTCACGCTTTATATGCATGTTCTATGCTGGTAAAGAATAAAACTGACTCGCATGTACATGTATGTGACATGCCTAACTTTGAAAACAATTTTCTACACGGTTCACCTGCCAGTTTTTTCCAGATTGTTCCAAATCTCCAAAGAATTTTACAATATAGTGACTGAGAAAAAAATCTGCATATTAGTAGATCCATGCAGTTCAACCCTGTGTTGTTCAAGAGTCAACTGTAAAGTCACTGGTTTGAAATCTGTCTTCTTTCTAAGATAGACAGTGCTATGATTTTGCCCCTAAATACAACTTTAGCAGCATCCCATAAATTTTAATATGCTATGTTTTCATCTTGATTCAGTTCAAAATACTGCTGTGTTTTTTTGGAGTTTTTTGGGGGGGAAAGAAAGAGTAATTTTATTAGATCATTACTACATTTAAAACAGGTTTTTTAAATTTTTTAATGAATTTATTGGGGTAACATTGGTTAATAATATTATATAGGTTTCAGGTGTACAGTTTTATATCACATCATCTGTATACTGTCTTGTGCGTTCACCACCCAAGTCAAGTCTCCTTCCTTCACCACTGATCTCCCCCTCTACGCTCCTCTAACTTGCCCAACCACGCTTTCCCTCTGGTCATCACCACACTGTTGCCTGTGTCTATGAGTTTTTCTGTGTGTTTTTTGCTTAATCCCTTCACCATTTCCACCCAGCCTGGAAATTTCTTTTCATATCTTCTTTGACTAATGAATAAGTTGTAAGTGCTAATTTCAGTATTCAAATATTAAAGGATTTTCAAGAGCCATGTCTCCTATTGATTTCTAATGGAAATAAGGAAACACCATGTAATAAATTAATACAAAAACTAGTGCTACTTGATAGAATCAGGGACAGAAAATGGCCAAGAAAAGAGTTCATCTATCCTTACGGCATTGATCACTAGGTCCCAGGCAACACACAACCTTCAATATAACTTTCCAGGAAAGGTAGGGACCACTCTTCTCTTAGACATAGGTATTCCAAGTCTTAGACAGAAATAATGATATATTTCCATTTATCTCCAATTGTTACCGCTAATAAATCCTTTTAAAAACCCAAAGCAGCACTGACATTTGAACTATTTCGTGTTTCAAAAGAAATATTGCCATTTTTATTCCCCCCAAAGTAGTTGACCCATGTGATCTTCTTTCAACGTTCTCTGTGAGGTCTGATTATGGCACATCTTTGTCAACATTTGAGGTTGTAAAACCTTATGGTGCCCATTAAATTTATTGGGTGACACTGGTTAATAAAATTACACAGGTTTCGAGGGTACTAGTCTATGACACAACATCTGAATATTCCGTTGCGTGTTTACCACCCAAAGCCAAATCCTCTTCCATCATCATGTAGTTGGCCCCCTTTCCCCCGACACCTCTTCCCTCTGGTCACCACCACACCGTTGTCCGTGTCTATGAGGTGTTCACAGACGGCCAGAGCCCTGATACGGGGCTCATAGTCAAAATACACAGAGAACTCACACCACTCAACACCAAAAAAACAACCCGGTAGGAAAACGGGCACAGGACCTGCACAGACACTCTCGCAAGGGGACGTACACACGGCCAACCGAGACACGAGAGGACACTCGACCCCACTAGCTCTTGGGGAGATGCCAATCAAACCCACAATGAGCTGCCACCTCGCCCCTGGTCAGTTAGGCCATTAGCAACAAGGCGAGTGGTTTGGTGCTGGAGAGGCAGTGGAGAAGGGAACGCTCACTCACCGCTGGTGGGAATGGAAATTGGTGCAGCCACTATGGACAACTGTGTAGAGGGTCTTCAAAAAATGAAAAATAGACTTACCACATGACTCAGCAATCGCTCTTCTGGGTATCTACCCCCAAAACCTGAAAACATTTATTCACAAAGGTATAGGCAACCCAATGTTCATTGCAACATTATTCATGGTGGCTAAGACATGGAAACAACTGAAGTGTCCTTCGATAGAGGACTGGATAAAGAAGATGGGGTACATGTACACCATGGAATACGACTCACCCATAAGCAAGGACAAAATACTTAGCATTTGCAATAACATGGATGGACCTTGAGAGTATCATGCTAACTGATATACCTCACACAGAAAAAGCAAAGAACCATATCATTTCACTCATGTGTGGGATATCAAACTGAAAGCAACAAACAAGAAAAAAAAACATGCAAATTTTATATAAAATCCCCAGGGTTGTAAAGAGATGAGCACAATTTTGGATACAATTTTCCACATTGGAAAAAGGAGAAACAATTCATCAATGTCAATCTTGAAAGAGACAAAGAGAAATGGAAACAGAGTGAATGACCGCAAAAACCAATGAGCCATGAAGGTGCCATTCAGAAATCTGAATAATTTAACAGATCACGCGTCTCTGATAATATTTTGGTACATTTGGTTTTCGCTACAATAGTTTTTGGTCCAGTTGCTGAAAACTCTCTCCATTTCTCCATTTTATCACCAAAGCAACAAAAAAAAAGAGTGAAGATGGAAGAAGAAATTACAAAGACTTGACAATGTAGGTCAGGTTGGTGAGGTTCTTAATAAAGAAAATGGTGTAAATATCCTCTATAATAAAAGGGTAATATGCAAAATTGACCCAAATGGTGGAATGACCGGGAACAACTGGTCACTATGATGTGCACTGACCACCAGGGGGCAGCCAGGCTGAGGCACCTGCCCCCCACGCCAAGTACATGAATTTTCATGCACCGGGCCTCTAGTTTCCAAATAAGGCTCGAAAAGGGGTGGGGAACATCCAGTCCACGGGCTGTAGGAGGCCCATGAAGTCATGTGGCCTGGCCCTGCCAAGGCATTAGGGGTGAGTTAATTCAATGTTGGACAAAACAGCAGGCTAATTTTTAAGCTAATCATTTGGTATGGTCCCCCGAATGATAATATCAATACCCACATGGCTGTTGGCAGGAAAAAGGTTCCCCACCCATGTCCTCACAAGCACCCATGCCCTCACGGGCATGGACAGAGATCACAGGACACGTGCCACATCAATGCCAAGAGTCATGAGAAGGTACTCACCCCTGGCCGCTGAAGAGACAGACTTCTTACAGCCCTGTTTTGGGGAAATGTGACAAAAAGCAAAGACAGAGACGTAGAAAAGACCCGGGGTAAAAAAATCCTAAGGAACTACAATGGTCCCACGGTCACTGTGTCAGCATATTTTTACAGATTTCAGAGAGGAAGGGAGAGGGAAAGAGCGACAGAAACATCAGTGATTCTCTCTCTTCACTGAGGAACCAGAACCTAGTGGCTCAATTCAGAGTAGGACACAAAGACCCAGATTTTGGGTTCCAGCCCCAGACAAGGCGGGGAGGAGAGGGAACCGACCGACGTTTCTGTCTCAGATCAAAGAATCTCAATCTCTCTCTTCACCCACCCTCAATTTCTCCATAAAATCAATAATAACAAAAAAACATACAAACATCATTAATATTCAAGGGCACACCTGCTCCCCACAAAAGACAAAAGACATGCACTCACCTTCAACGTCCAGGCACCAGCCACCCTGTGCCAGATGGTTTCACTGCAAGAAGCAAAGACAGAAAAAATTAGTAAATATGGCCTGCAGTAAGGCCGTCCAGGAGAACAGGCCTAACAGCCCCTGAAAATGAGCCGGCCATGCTCACGAGAAAGTGACCAGGGAGAGGCAAAAGGTATCCCTTCAGGGCACTGCTTGTCTCAGAAAGCAAACCCCACTGTTTCCTGGGAAAGCCAGAGTCCCAAACGTGGCGCCTCAAATGGTCACGGACAGGGGGCCTCAGATCACTCACACTGGACGTTACTTTGGTCATCATTTCTCTTCGAGACAATCCGTTCTCATCACTGACCCACAGAGGCCACAGGCTGACAACCTTACCACTGCACACTCGTTGGCTCACCAGAGATGTTTCCTGCGACTGAGGGCAGAGCAAGGTGGGCTTGACGGCTGCATGGTTGCAACTCTGGAAGGAGCCTGACAGACAGAGCCCAGGAAAGCTCCGGGCCCAATGAAGGCCACTGTTTTCGGAACATGACCTGGAAAAAGGAGTGACAGGGCTTCTAAAGGACCCATCTTGTTCCTATCAGACCTCAATTCTAAGGGAACTTGCTCATTTATGCCCCAATCACCACGTCCAATACCAGGAAAGGAGAGAATGAATGAAACAACATGACCAAACAAACAAATAATAGGAATCACATAAAAAATGCACCATGGAAATGGGGGCACTAGGATTCCGCACCACCAACAAAAAAGAACCAGCAACAGGATTCTCAACACACACACCCTTAGGGTCTGCAAGAAAGGGGAAGAGGAGCCCTACTGCTCATGCCTGGGCGTGGTCCCCTTGGACACAGGAATCTGGCGCGATTCCAACACTGACCAGGACACTGAGCATCCACTCAGGTGAAGGTAGAGGAGGTTAGGCGCTCAAGCCACGCACATGTCACATGACACTGTCACGGGACCCCAAGAGAGCGCACTGAGCCCCCTTTCAGTCCGATTCCTTTCAGAGAGGAGGGACACGTTTGCCTTTGGGGCGGCCCGTTCCCAAGGGCTTAGAGTCACCAATTACACAGCACCAGGGTCTCTCTGACCAAAGAGAGCCCCCTGCCTATTTTCATGCGCACGTGCTGTCTGTCCACACAAAAGTCAGCCACTCACCTGAGACGTGAAGGCCACGACCACCATGTGGAGAGATGGTCGCACTGCAAGACACAACCAGAGGAGAAACGTTTTGTTTTAAGGGTTGGCCTCTGGTGCCGCCATCTTGCACGTCCTACTGGGTACCAAAAACTCTGCTGTTCGCGGAGAAGACGACGATCACCTGGAAGCGATCGGGGAGAGGCACGTGGCATCCTCTCAGGAATCTGCCTGCCTCCAGCTCCCAATCCCAACGCTGGGGGGAATCCTAAGACACCCCAGCACGGTGCCACCGATCTGTCACCCACAGTGGGCCTCAGCGTAATCCTATTGAGCAGGATTTTTGTCATCACCTCTCTTCAAGGCCCAGACCGCTTAGACATCATTGACCCAGAGACAGCACTTCGCGCACATAGGAACCTGGGCACACTCGTATGCTCACCAGAGATGTTTCCTGGAACTAAGGACATAGCAAGGTGGCTGGAAGGGCTGCACTCTGTTTCCCACTCTGGAAGGAGCCTGACAGACACAGGAAGCTCTGGGCCCACGGAAACCCTTCTTTTCCAAACATGACCTGGACAAAGAGGAGTAGGACGGCCGCTAAAGGACCTCTCTCTTCCCCCTCGGAACTGAACCGAAAGCACGATGGCAATTTATGTGCCAATGATCACGCCCAAAACCAACAAATGAAAGAGGAAAGAAATACACCCGAAAAGCAGGAAATGCACCAATGGAAAGCGAGGCACTCCCGATTCCATGGGGACACAAACCACCAGCCATAGGATTCTCACTATTCACACACGCAGCGCTGGCCAAGGAGGCTGAGCAGAAACCCTACTGCTCACTCCCGGGCACGGTCCTCTTGGACACACCGCGTCGTGATATGCTAACGCTGACCATGCCATTGAGCATTCATTCGGCACAGGGCAGGGTAGCTTAGGCGCTCAAGCCATGCACATGTCACATGACGATGGCTAAGACATACCACACCCCTCCCACCCGCCCCGCCCCCCCAAAAAGAGCACTGAGACCTCTTTCAGACCGATAACTTTCAGAGAGGAGGGACAACTTTGGCTCTGGGTAGGCCCACTCCCAAGGGCTTAGAGTCACCAAGAATAGAGCACCAGGGTCTCTCTTGCCCACAGAGAGCCTCCTGCTGACTCTCATGCGCACGAGCTCTCTGTCCAACACAAAAGTCAGCCACTCACCTGAGACGTGAAGGCCACGACCACCATGTGGAGAGATGGTCGCACTGCAAGACACAACCAGAGGAGACATCCGTTTTAAGAGCTGGCCTCTGGCGTGGCTCTCAGTGCAGAACTACTGTGCGCCAAACACAACCGTGAACATGGAGGAGGCCACGTTCACGTAGCGGTGATCGGGGGGAGGCGCGTGGCATCCTCTCAAGGATCTGCCCGCCTCGAGAACCCAATCCCATCGCTGGGGAGAAACCTAGGACTCCCCAACATGGTGCCACCACAATGGCACCTTACCGGGCCTCAGCGTAATCCTATTGAGCATGATTTTTAAGTCATCACCTCACTTCAAGATTAAGGGTTGTCATCATTGACCCAACGCAGGCACTCTGCGGGCATCGGTACAACTGCACACTCGTTTGCTCACCAGAGATGTTTCCTGGGACTGAGGACAGAGCAAGGTGGGCTTGACGGCCGCATGGTTGCGACTCTGGAAGGAACCTGACAGACAGAGCCCAGGAAAGCTCCGGGCCAAATGAAGGCCATTGTTTTCGGAACATGACCTGGAAAAAGAGGAGTGACAGGGCTTCTAAAGGACCCATCTTGTTCCTATCAGACCTCAATTCTAAGGGAGCTTGCTCATTTATGCGCCAATGACCACGTCCAAAACCAGGAAAGGAGAGAATGAATGAAACAACATGACCAAACAAACAAATAATAGGAATCACATAAAATAAAACGCACCATGGAAATGGGGGCACGAGGATTCCGCACCACCAACAAAAAAGAACCAGCAACAGGATTCTCACCACACACACCCTTAGGGTCTGCAAGAAAGGGGAAGAGGAGCCCTACTGCTCATGCCTGGGCGTGGTCCCCTTGGACACAGGAATCTGGCGCGATTCCAACACTGACCAGGACACTGAGCATCCACTCAGGTGAAGGTAGAGGAGGTTAGGCGCTCAAGCCACGCACATGTCACATGACACTGTCACGGGACCCCAAGAGAGCGCACTGAGCCCCCTTTCAGTCCGATTCCTTTCAGAGAGGAGGGACACGTTTGCCTTTGGGGCGGCCCGTTCCCAAGGGCTTAGAGTCACCAATTTACACAGCAGCAGGGTCTCTCTTGACCAAAGAGAGCCCCCTGCCTATTGTCATGCGCACGTGCTGTCTGTCCACACAAAAGTCAGCCACTCACCTGAGACGTGAAGGCCATGACCACCATGTGGAGAGATGGTCGCACTGCAAGACACAACCAGAGGAGAAACGTTTTGTTTTAAGAGTTGGCCTCTGGTGCCGCCATCTTGCACGTCCTACTGGGCACCAAAAACTCCGCTGTTCGCGGAGAAGGCGACGATCACCTGGAAGCGATCGGGGAGAGGCACGTGGCATCCTCTCAGGAATCTGCCTGCCTCCAGCTCCCAATCCCAACGCTGGGGGGAATCCTAAGACACCCCAGCACGGTGCCACCGATCTGTCACCCACAGTGGGCCTCAGCGTAATCCTATTGAGCAGGATTTTTGTCATCACCTCTCTTCAAGGCCCAGACCGCTTAGACATCATTGACCCAGAGACAGCACTTCGCGCACATAGGAACCTGGGCACACTCGTATGCTCACCAGAGATGTTTCCTGGAACTAAGGACATAGCAAGGTGGCCGGGAGGGCTGCACTCTGTTTCCCACTCTGGAAGGAGCCTGACAGACACAGGAAGCTCTGGGCCCACGGAAACCCTTCTTTTCCAAACATGACCTGGACAAAGAGGAGTAGGACGGCCGCTAAAGGACCTCTCTCTTCCCCCTCGGAACTGAACCGAAAGCACGATGGCAATTTATGCGCCAATGATCACGCCCCAAACCAACAAATGAAAGAGGAAAGAAATACATCCGAAAAGCAGGAAATGCACCAATGGAAAGCGAGGCACTCCTGATTCCATGGGGACACAAACCACCAGCCATAGGATTCTCACTATTCACACACGCAGCGCTGGCCAAGGAGGCTGAGCAGAAACCCTACTGCTCACTCCCGGGCACGGTCCTCTTGGACACACCGCCTCGTGATATGCTCACGCTGACCATGACATTGAGCATTCATTCGGGACAGGGTAGGGTAGCTTAGGCGCTCAAGCCATGCACATGTCACATGACGATGGCTAAGACATACCACACCCCTCCCACCCGCCCCGCCCCCCCCAAAAGGAGCACTGAGACCTCTTTCAGACCGATAACTTTCAGAGAGGAGGGACAACGTTGGCTCTGGGTAGGCCCACTCCCAAGGGCTTAGAGTCACCAAGAATAGAGCACCAGGGTCTCTCTTGCCCACAGAGAGCCTCCTGCTGACTCTCATGCGCACGAGCTCTCTGTCCAACACAAAAGTCAGCCACTCACCTGAGACGTGAAGGCCACGACCACCATGTGGAGAGATGGTCGCACTGCAAGACACAACCAGAGGAGACATCCGTTTTAAGAGCTGGCCTCTGGCGTGGCTCTCAGTGCAGAACTACTGTGCGCCAAACACAACCGTGAACATGGAGGAGGCCACGTTCACGTAGCGGTGATCGGGGGGAGGCGCCTGGCATCCTCTCAAGGATCTGCCCGCCTCGAGAACCCAATCCCATCGCTGGGGAGAAACCTAGGACTCCCCAACATGGTGCCACCACAATGGCACCGTACTGGGCCTCAGCGTAATCCTATTGAGCATGATTTTTAAGTCATCACCTCACTTCAAGATTAAGGGTTGTCATCATTGACCCAACGCAGGCACTCTGCGGGCATCGGTACAACTGCACACTCGTTTGCTCACCAGAGATGTTTCCTGGGACTGAGGACAGAGCAAGGTGGGCTTGACGGCTGCATGGTCGCGGCCTTGGAAGGAACCTGACAGACAGAGCCCAGGAAAGCTCCGGGCCAAATGAAGGCCATTGTTTTCGGAACATGACCTGGAAAAAGAGGAGTGACAGGGCTTCTAAAGGACCCATCTTGTTCCTATCAGACCTCAATTCTAAGGGAGCTTGCTCATTTATGCGCCAATGACCACGTCCAAAACCAGGAAAGGAGAGAATGAATGAAACAACATGACCAAACAAACAAATAATAGGAATCACATAAAATAAAATGCACCATGGAAATGGGGGCACGAGGATTCCGCACCACCAACAAAAAAGAACCAGCAACAGGATTCTCACCACACACACCCTTAGGGTCTGCAAGAAAGGGGAAGAGGAGCCCTACTGCTCATGCCTGGGCGTGGTCCCCTTGGACACAGGAATCTGGCGCGATTCCAACACTGACCAGGACACTGAGCATCCACTCAGGTGAAGGTAGAGGAGGTTAGGCGCTCAAGCCATGCACATGTCACATGACACTGTCACGGGACCCCAAGAGAGCGCACTGAGCCCCCTTTCAGTCCGATTCCTTTCAGAGAGGAGGGACACGTTTGCCTTTGGGGCGGCCCGTTCCCAAGGGCTTAGAGTCACCAATTTACACAGCAGCAGGGTCTCTCTTGACCAAAGAGAGCCCCCTGCCTATTGTCATGCGCACGTGCTGTCTGTCCACACAAAAGTCAGCCACTCACCTGAGACGTGAAGGCCACGACCACCATGTGGAGAGATGGTCGCACTGCAAGACACAACCAGAGGAGAAACGTTTTGTTTTAAGAGTTGGCCTCTGGTGCCGCCATCTTGCACGTCCTACTGGGCACCAAAAACTCCGCTGTTCGCGGAGAAGGCGACGATCACCTGGAAGCGATCGGGGAGAGGCACGTGGCATCCTCTCAGGAATCTGCCTGCCTCCAGCTCCCAATCCCAACGCTGGGGGGAATCCTAAGACACCCCAGCACGGTGCCACCGATCTGTCACCCACAGTGGGCCTCAGCGTAATCCTATTGAGCAGGATTTTTGTCATCACCTCTCTTCAAGGCCCAGACCGCTTAGACATCATTGACCCAGAGACAGCACTTCGCGCACATAGGAACCTGGGCACACTCGTATGCTCACCAGAGATGTTTCCTGGAACTAAGGACATAGCAAGGTGGCCGGGAGGGCTGCACTCTGTTTCCCACTCTGGAAGGAGCCTGACAGACACAGGAAGCTCTGGGCCCACGGAAACCCTTCTTTTCCAAACATGACCTGGACAAAGAGGAGTAGGACGGCCGCTAAAGGACCTCTCTCTTCCCCCTCGGAACTGAACCGAAAGCACGATGGCAATTTATGCGCCAATGATCACGCCCCAAACCAACAAATGAAAGAGGAAAGAAATACATCCGAAAAGCAGGAAATGCACCAATGGAAAGCGAGGCACTCCCGATTCCATGGGGACACAAACCACCAGCCATAGGATTCTCACTATTCACACACGCAGCGCTGGCCAAGGAGGCTGAGCAGAAACCCTACTGCTCACTCCCGGGCACGGTCCTCTTGGACACACCGCCTCGTGATATGCTCACGCTGACCATGACATTGAGCATTCATTCGGGACAGGGTAGGGTAGCTTAGGCGCTCAAGCCATGCACATGTCACATGACGATGGCTAAGACATACCACACCCCTCCCACCCGCCCCGCCCCCCCCAAAAGGAGCACTGAGACCTCTTTCAGACCGATAACTTTCAGAGAGGAGGGACAACGTTGGCTCTGGGTAGGCCCACTCCCAAGGGCTTAGAGTCACCAAGAATAGAGCACCAGGGTCTCTCTTGCCCACAGAGAGCCTCCTGCTGACTCTCATGCGCACGAGCTCTCTGTCCAACACAAAAGTCAGCCACTCACCTGAGACGTGAAGGCCACGACCACCATGTGGAGAGATGGTCGCACTGCAAGACACAACCAGAGGAGACATCCGTTTTAAGAGCTGGCCTCTGGCGTGGCTCTCAGTGCAGAACTACTGTGCGCCAAACACAACCGTGAACATGGAGGAGGCCACGTTCACGTAGCGGTGATCGGGGGGAGGCGCGTGGCATCCTCTCAAGGATCTGCCCGCCTCGAGAACCCAATCCCATCGCTGGGGAGAAACCTAGGACTCCCCAACATGGTGCCACCACAATGGCACCGTACTGGGCCTCAGCGTAATCCTATTGAGCATGATTTTTAAGTCATCACCTCACTTCAAGATTAAGGGTTGTCATCATTGACCCAACGCAGGCACTCTGCGGGCATCGGTACAACTGCACACTCGTTTGCTCACCAGAGATGTTTCCTGGGACTGAGGACAGAGCAAGGTGGGCTTGACGGCTGCACGGTCGCGGCCTTGGAAGGAACCTGACAGACAGAGCCCAGGAAAGCTCCGGGCCAAATGAAGGCCATTGTTTTCGGAACATGACCTGGAAAAAGAGGAGTGACAGGGCTTCTAAAGGACCCATCTTGTTCCTATCAGACCTCAATTCTAAGGGAGCTTGCTCATTTATGCGCCAATGACCACGTCCAAAACCAGGAAAGGAGAGAATGAATGAAACAACATGACCAAACAAACAAATAATAGGAATCACATAAAATAAAATGCACCATGGAAATGGGGGCACGAGGATTCCGCACCACCAACAAAAAAGAACCAGCAACAGGATTCTCACCACACACACCCTTAGGGTCTGCAAGAAAGGGGAAGAGGAGCCCTACTGCTCATGCCTGGGCGTGGTCCCCTTGGACACAGGAATCTGGCGCGATTCCAACACTGACCAGGACACTGAGCATCCACTCAGGTGAAGGTAGAGGAGGTTAGGCGCTCAAGCCACGCACATGTCACATGACACTGTCACGGGACCCCAAGAGAGCGCACTGAGCCCCCTTTCAGTCCGATTCCTTTCAGAGAGGAGGGACACGTTTGCCTTTGGGGCGGCCCGTTCCCAAGGGCTTAGAGTCACCAATTTACACAGCAGCAGGGTCTCTCTTGACCAAAGAGAGCCCCCTGCCTATTGTCATGCGCACGTGCTGTCTGTCCACACAAAAGTCAGCCACTCACCTGAGACGTGAAGGCCACGACCACCATGTGGAGAGATGGTCGCACTGCAAGACACAACCAGAGGAGAAACGTTTTGTTTTAAGAGTTGGCCTCTGGTGCCGCCATCTTGCACGTCCTACTGGGCACCAAAAACTCCGCTGTTCGCGGAGAAGGCGACGATCACCTGGAAGCGATCGGGGAGAGGCACGTGGCATCCTCTCAGGAATCTGCCTGCCTCCAGCTCCCAATCCCAACGCTGGGGGGAATCCTAAGACACCCCAGCACGGTGCCACCGATCTGTCACCCACAGTGGGCCTCAGCGTAATCCTATTGAGCAGGATTTTTGTCATCACCTCTCTTCAAGGCCCAGACCGCTTAGACATCATTGACCCAGAGACAGCACTTCGCGCACATAGGAACCTGGGCACACTCGTATGCTCACCAGAGATGTTTCCTGGAACTAAGGACATAGCAAGGTGGCCGGGAGGGCTGCACTCTGTTTCCCACTCTGGAAGGAGCCTGACAGACACAGGAAGCTCTGGGCCCACGGAAACCCTTCTTTTCCAAACATGACCTGGACAAAGAGGAGTAGGACGGCCGCTAAAGGACCTCTCTCTTCCCCCTCGGAACTGAACCGAAAGCACGATGGCAATTTATGCGCCAATGACCACGCCCCAAACCAACAAATGAAAGAGGAAAGAAATACATCCGAAAAGCAGGAAATGCACCAATGGAAAGCGAGGCACTCCCGATTCCATGGGGACACAAACCACCAGCCATAGGATTCTCACTATTCACACACGCAGCGCTGGCCAAGGAGGCTGAGCAGAAACCCTACTGCTCACTCCCGGGCACGGTCCTCTTGGACACACCGCCTCGTGATATGCTCACGCTGACCATGACATTGAGCATTCATTCGGGACAGGGTAGGGTAGCTTAGGCGCTCAAGCCATGCACATGTCACATGACGATGGCTAAGACATACCACACCCCTCCCACCCGCCCCGCCCCCCCCAAAAGGAGCACTGAGACCTCTTTCAGACCGATAACTTTCAGAGAGGAGGGACAACGTTGGCTCTGGGTAGGCCCACTCCCAAGGGCTTAGAGTCACCAAGAATAGAGCACCAGGGTCTCTCTTGCCCACAGAGAGCCTCCTGCTGACTCTCATGCGCACGAGCTCTCTGTCCAACACAAAAGTCAGCCACTCACCTGAGACGTGAAGGCCACGACCACCATGTGGAGAGATGGTCGCACTGCAAGACACAACCAGAGGAGACATCCGTTTTAAGAGCTGGCCTCTGGCGTGGCTCTCAGTGCAGAACTACTGTGCGCCAAACACAACCGTGAACATGGAGGAGGCCACGTTCACGTAGCGGTGATCGGGGGGAGGCGCCTGGCATCCTCTCAAGGATCTGCCCGCCTCGAGAACCCAATCCCATCGCTGGAGAGAAACCTAGGACTCCCCAACATGGTGCCACCACAATGGCACCGTACTGGGCCTCAGCGTAATCCTATTGAGCATGATTTTTAAGTCATCACCTCACTTCAAGATTAAGGGTTGTCATCATTGACCCAACGCAGGCACTCTGCGGGCATCGGTACAACTGCACACTCGTTTGCTCACCAGAGATGTTTCCTGGGACTGAGGACAGAGCAAGGTGGGCTTGACGGCTGCACGGTCGCGGCCTTGGAAGGAACCTGACAGACAGAGCCCAGGAAAGCTCCGGGCCAAATGAAGGCCATTGTTTTCGGAACATGACCTGGAAAAAGAGGAGTGACAGGGCTTCTAAAGGACCCATCTTGTTCCTATCAGACCTCAATTCTAAGGGAGCTTGCTCATTTATGCGCCAATGACCACGTCCAAAACCAGGAAAGGAGAGAATGAATGAAACAACATGACCAAACAAACAAATAATAGGAATCACATAAAATAAAATGCACCATGGAAATGGGGGCACGAGGATTCCGCACCACCAACAAAAAAGAACCAGCAACAGGATTCTCACCACACACACCCTTAGGGTCTGCAAGAAAGGGGAAGAGGAGCCCTACTGCTCATGCCTGGGCGTGGTCCCCTTGGACACAGGAATCTGGCGCGATTCCAACACTGACCAGGACACTGAGCATCCACTCAGGTGAAGGTAGAGGAGGTTAGGCGCTCAAGCCACGCACATGTCACATGACACTGTCACGGGACCCCAAGAGAGCGCACTGAGCCCCCTTTCAGTCCGATTCCTTTCAGAGAGGAGGGACACGTTTGCCTTTGGGGCGGCCCGTTCCCAAGGGCTTAGAGTCACCAATTTACACAGCACCAGGGTCTCTCTTGACCAAAGAGAGCCCCCTGCCTATTGTCATGCGCACGTGCTGTCTGTCCACACAAAAGTCAGCCACTCACCTGAGACGTGAAGGCCACGACCACCATGTGGAGAGATGGTCGCACTGCAAGACACAACCAGAGGAGAAACGTTTTGTTTTAAGAGTTGGCCTCTGGTGCCGCCATCTTGCACGTCCTACTGGGCACCAAAAACTCCGCTGTTCGCGGAGAAGGCGACGATCACCTGGAAGCGATCGGGGAGAGGCACGTGGCATCCTCTCAGGAATCTGCCTGCCTCCAGCTCCCAATCCCAACGCTGGGGGGAATCCTAAGACACCCCAGCACGGTGCCACCGATCTGTCACCCACAGTGGGCCTCAGCGTAATCCTATTGAGCAGGATTTTTGTCATCACCTCTCTTCAAGGCCCAGACCGCTTAGACATCATTGACCCAGAGACAGCACTTCGCGCACATAGGAACCTGGGCACACTCGTATGCTCACCAGAGATGTTTCCTGGAACTAAGGACATAGCAAGGTGGCCGGGAGGGCTGCACTCTGTTTCCCACTCTGGAAGGAGCCTGACAGACACAGGAAGCTCTGGGCCCACGGAAACCCTTCTTTTCCAAACATGACCTGGACAAAGAGGAGTAGGACGGCCGCTAAAGGACCTCTCTCTTCCCCCTCGGAACTGAACCGAAAGCACGATGGCAATTTATGCGCCAATGACCACGCCCCAAACCAACAAATGAAAGAGGAAAGAAATACATCCGAAAAGCAGGAAATGCACCAATGGAAAGCGAGGCACTCCCGATTCCATGGGGACACAAACCACCAGCCATAGGATTCTCACTATTCACACACGCAGCGCTGGCCAAGGAGGCTGAGCAGAAACCCTACTGCTCACTCCCGGGCACGGTCCTCTTGGACACACCGCCTCGTGATATGCTCACGCTGACCATGACATTGAGCATTCATTCGGGACAGGGTAGGGTAGCTTAGGCGCTCAAGCCATGCACATGTCACATGACGATGGCTAAGACATACCACACCCCTCCCACCCGCCCCGCCCCCCCCAAAAGGAGCACTGAGACCTCTTTCAGACCGATAACTTTCAGAGAGGAGGGACAACGTTGGCTCTGGGTAGGCCCACTCCCAAGGGCTTAGAGTCACCAAGAATAGAGCACCAGGGTCTCTCTTGCCCACAGAGAGCCTCCTGCTGACTCTCATGCGCACGAGCTCTCTGTCCAACACAAAAGTCAGCCACTCACCTGAGACGTGAAGGCCACGACCACCATGTGGAGAGATGGTCGCACTGCAAGACACAACCAGAGGAGACATCCGTTTTAAGAGCTGGCCTCTGGCGTGGCTCTCAGTGCAGAACTACTGTGCGCCAAACACAACCGTGAACATGGAGGAGGCCACGTTCACGTAGCGGTGATCGGGGGGAGGCGCCTGGCATCCTCTCAAGGATCTGCCCGCCTCGAGAACCCAATCCCATCGCTGGAGAGAAACCTAGGACTCCCCAACATGGTGCCACCACAATGGCACCGTACTGGGCCTCAGCGTAATCCTATTGAGCATGATTTTTAAGTCATCACCTCACTTCAAGATTAAGGGTTGTCATCATTGACCCAACGCAGGCACTCTGCGGGCATCGGTACAACTGCACACTCGTTTGCTCACCAGAGATGTTTCCTGGGACTGAGGACAGAGCAAGGTGGGCTTGACGGCTGCACGGTCGCGGCCTTGGAAGGAACCTGACAGACAGAGCCCAGGAAAGCTCCGGGCCAAATGAAGGCCATTGTTTTCGGAACATGACCTGGAAAAAGAGGAGTGACAGGGCTTCTAAAGGACCCATCTTGTTCCTATCAGACCTCAATTCTAAGGGAGCTTGCTCATTTATGCGCCAATGACCACGTCCAAAACCAGGAAAGGAGAGAATGAATGAAACAACATGACCAAACAAACAAATAATAGGAATCACATAAAATAAAATGCACCATGGAAATGGGGGCACGAGGATTCCGCACCACCAACAAAAAAGAACCAGCAACAGGATTCTCACCACACACACCCTTAGGGTCTGCAAGAAAGGGGAAGAGGAGCCCTACTGCTCATGCCTGGGCGTGGTCCCCTTGGACACAGGAATCTGGCGCGATTCCAACACTGACCAGGACACTGAGCATCCACTCAGGTGAAGGTAGAGGAGGTTAGGCGCTCAAGCCACGCACATGTCACATGACACTGTCACGGGACCCCAAGAGAGCGCACTGAGCCCCCTTTCAGTCCGATTCCTTTCAGAGAGGAGGGACACGTTTGCCTTTGGGGCGGCCCGTTCCCAAGGGCTTAGAGTCACCAATTTACACAGCAGCAGGGTCTCTCTTGACCAAAGAGAGCCCCCTGCCTATTGTCATGCGCACGTGCTGTCTGTCCACACAAAAGTCAGCCACTCACCTGAGACGTGAAGGCCACGACCACCATGTGGAGAGATGGTCGCACTGCAAGACACAACCAGAGGAGAAACGTTTTGTTTTAAGAGTTGGCCTCTGGTGCCGCCATCTTGCACGTCCTACTGGGCACCAAAAACTCCGCTGTTCGCGGAGAAGGCGACGATCACCTGGAAGCGATCGGGGAGAGGCACGTGGCATCCTCTCAGGAATCTGCCTGCCTCCAGCTCCCAATCCCAACGCTGGGGGGAATCCTAAGACACCCCAGCACGGTGCCACCGATCTGTCACCCACAGTGGGCCTCAGCGTAATCCTATTGAGCAGGATTTTTGTCATCACCTCTCTTCAAGGCCCAGACCGCTTAGACATCATTGACCCAGAGACAGCACTTCGCGCACATAGGAACCTGGGCACACTCGTATGCTCACCAGAGATGTTTCCTGGAACTAAGGACATAGCAAGGTGGCCGGGAGGGCTGCACTCTGTTTCCCACTCTGGAAGGAGCCTGACAGACACAGGAAGCTCTGGGCCCACGGAAACCCTTCTTTTCCAAACATGACCTGGACAAAGAGGAGTAGGACGGCCGCTAAAGGACCTCTCTCTTCCCCCTCGGAACTGAACCGAAAGCACGATGGCAATTTATGCGCCAATGACCACGCCCCAAACCAACAAATGAAAGAGGAAAGAAATACATCCGAAAAGCAGGAAATGCACCAATGGAAAGCGAGGCACTCCCGATTCCATGGGGACACAAACCACCAGCCATAGGATTCTCACTATTCACACACGCAGCGCTGGCCAAGGAGGCTGAGCAGAAACCCTACTGCTCACTCCCGGGCACGGTCCTCTTGGACACACCGCCTCGTGATATGCTCACGCTGACCATGACATTGAGCATTCATTCGGGACAGGGTAGGGTAGCTTAGGCGCTCAAGCCATGCACATGTCACATGACGATGGCTAAGACATACCACACCCCTCCCACCCGCCCCGCCCCCCCCAAAAGGAGCACTGAGACCTCTTTCAGACCGATAACTTTCAGAGAGGAGGGACAACGTTGGCTCTGGGTAGGCCCACTCCCAAGGGCTTAGAGTCACCAAGAATAGAGCACCAGGGTCTCTCTTGCCCACAGAGAGCCTCCTGCTGACTCTCATGCGCACGAGCTCTCTGTCCAACACAAAAGTCAGCCACTCACCTGAGACGTGAAGGCCACGACCACCATGTGGAGAGATGGTCGCACTGCAAGACACAACCAGAGGAGACATCCGTTTTAAGAGCTGGCCTCTGGCGTGGCTCTCAGTGCAGAACTACTGTGCGCCAAACACAACCGTGAACATGGAGGAGGCCACGTTCACGTAGCGGTGATCGGGGGGAGGCGCCTGGCATCCTCTCAAGGATCTGCCCGCCTCGAGAACCCAATCCCATCGCTGGGGAGAAACCTAGGACTCCCCAACATGGTGCCACCACAATGGCACCGTACTGGGCCTCAGCGTAATCCTATTGAGCATGATTTTTAAGTCATCACCTCACTTCAAGATTAAGGGTTGTCATCATTGACCCAACGCAGGCACTCTGCGGGCATCGGTACAACTGCACACTCGTTTGCTCACCAGAGATGTTTCCTGGGACTGAGGACAGAGCAAGGTGGGCTTGACGGCTGCACGGTCGCGGCCTTGGAAGGAACCTGACAGACAGAGCCCAGGAAAGCTCCGGGCCAAATGAAGGCCATTGTTTTCGGAACATGACCTGGAAAAAGAGGAGTGACAGGGCTTCTAAAGGACCCATCTTGTTCCTATCAGACCTCAATTCTAAGGGAGCTTGCTCATTTATGCGCCAATGACCACGTCCAAAACCAGGAAAGGAGAGAATGAATGAAACAACATGACCAAACAAACAAATAATAGGAATCACATAAAATAAAATGCACCATGGAAATGGGGGCACGAGGATTCCGCACCACCAACAAAAAAGAACCAGCAACAGGATTCTCACCACACACACCCTTAGGGTCTGCAAGAAAGGGGAAGAGGAGCCCTACTGCTCATGCCTGGGCGTGGTCCCCTTGGACACAGGAATCTGGCGCGATTCCAACACTGACCAGGACACTGAGCATCCACTCAGGTGAAGGTAGAGGAGGTTAGGCGCTCAAGCCACGCACATGTCACATGACACTGTCACGGGACCCCAAGAGAGCGCACTGAGCCCCCTTTCAGTCCGATTCCTTTCAGAGAGGAGGGACACGTTTGCCTTTGGGGCGGCCCGTTCCCAAGGGCTTAGAGTCACCAATTTACACAGCAGCAGGGTCTCTCTTGACCAAAGAGAGCCCCCTGCCTATTGTCATGCGCACGTGCTGTCTGTCCACACAAAAGTCAGCCACTCACCTGAGACGTGAAGGCCACGACCACCATGTGGAGAGATGGTCGCACTGCAAGACACAACCAGAGGAGAAACGTTTTGTTTTAAGAGTTGGCCTCTGGTGCCGCCATCTTGCACGTCCTACTGGGCACCAAAAACTCCGCTGTTCGCGGAGAAGGCGACGATCACCTGGAAGCGATCGGGGAGAGGCACGTGGCATCCTCTCAGGAATCTGCCTGCCTCCAGCTCCCAATCCCAACGCTGGGGGGAATCCTAAGACACCCCAGCACGGTGCCACCGATCTGTCACCCACAGTGGGCCTCAGCGTAATCCTATTGAGCAGGATTTTTGTCATCACCTCTCTTCAAGGCCCAGACCGCTTAGACATCATTGACCCAGAGACAGCACTTCGCGCACATAGGAACCTGGGCACACTCGTATGCTCACCAGAGATGTTTCCTGGAACTAAGGACATAGCAAGGTGGCCGGGAGGGCTGCACTCTGTTTCCCACTCTGGAAGGAGCCTGACAGACACAGGAAGCTCTGGGCCCACGGAAACCCTTCTTTTCCAAACATGACCTGGACAAAGAGGAGTAGGACGGCCGCTAAAGGACCTCTCTCTTCCCCCTCGGAACTGAACCGAAAGCACGATGGCAATTTATGCGCCAATGACCACGCCCCAAAGCAACAAATGAAAGAGGAAAGAAATACATCCGAAAAGCAGGAAATGCACCAATGGAAAGCGAGGCACTCCCGATTCCATGGGGACACAAACCACCAGCCATAGGATTCTCACTATTCACACACGCAGCGCTGGCCAAGGAGGCTGAGCAGAAACCCTACTGCTCACTCCCGGGCACGGTCCTCTTGGACACACCGCCTCGTGATATGCTCACGCTGACCATGACATTGAGCATTCATTCGGGACAGGGTAGGGTAGCTTAGGCGCTCAAGCCATGCACATGTCACATGACGATGGCTAAGACATACCACACCCCTCCCACCCGCCCCGCCCCCCCCAAAAGGAGCACTGAGACCTCTTTCAGACCGATAACTTTCAGAGAGGAGGGACAACGTTGGCTCTGGGTAGGCCCACTCCCAAGGGCTTAGAGTCACCAAGAATAGAGCACCAGGGTCTCTCTTGCCCACAGAGAGCCTCCTGCTGACTCTCATGCGCACGAGCTCTCTGTCCAACACAAAAGTCAGCCACTCACCTGAGACGTGAAGGCCACGACCACCATGTGGAGAGATGGTCGCACTGCAAGACACAACCAGAGGAGACATCCGTTTTAAGAGCTGGCCTCTGGCGTGGCTCTCAGTGCAGAACTACTGTGCGCCAAACACAACCGTGAACATGGAGGAGGCCACGTTCACGTAGCGGTGATCGGGGGGAGGCGCGTGGCATCCTCTCAAGGATCTGCCCGCCTCGAGAACCCAATCCCATCGCTGGGGAGAAACCTAGGACTCCCCAACATGGTGCCACCACAATGGCACCGTACTGGGCCTCAGCGTAATCCTATTGAGCATGATTTTTAAGTCATCACCTCACTTCAAGATTAAGGGTTGTCATCATTGACCCAACGCAGGCACTCTGCGGGCATCGGTACAACTGCACACTCGTTTGCTCACCAGAGATGTTTCCTGGGACTGAGGACAGAGCAAGGTGGGCTTGACGGCTGCACGGTCGCGGCCTTGGAAGGAACCTGACAGACAGAGCCCAGGAAAGCTCCGGGCCAAATGAAGGCCATTGTTTTCGGAACATGACCTGGAAAAAGAGGAGTGACAGGGCTTCTAAAGGACCCATCTTGTT
This sequence comes from Myotis daubentonii, assembly GCF_963259705.1. Lineage (NCBI taxonomy): Eukaryota > Metazoa > Chordata > Mammalia > Chiroptera > Vespertilionidae > Myotis > Myotis daubentonii. The sequence continues at coordinate 17,892,102 of NC_081860.1, read as the reverse complement.
CCTATCAGACCTCAATTCTAAGGGAGCTTGCTCATTTATGCGCCAATGACCACGTCCAAAACCAGGAAAGGAGAGAATGAATGAAACAACATGACCAAACAAACAAATAATAGGAATCACATAAAATAAAATGCACCATGGAAATGGGGGCACGAGGATTCCGCACCACCAACAAAAAAGAACCAGCAACAGGATTCTCACCACACACACCCTTAGGGTCTGCAAGAAAGGGGAAGAGGAGCCCTACTGCTCATGCCTGGGCGTGGTCCCCTTGGACACAGGAATCTGGCGCGATTCCAACACTGACCAGGACACTGAGCATCCACTCAGGTGAAGGTAGAGGAGGTTAGGCGCTCAAGCCACGCACATGTCACATGACACTGTCACGGGACCCCAAGAGAGCGCACTGAGCCCCCTTTCAGTCCGATTCCTTTCAGAGAGGAGGGACACGTTTGCCTTTGGGGCGGCCCGTTCCCAAGGGCTTAGAGTCACCAATTTACACAGCACCAGGGTCTCTCTTGACCAAAGAGAGCCCCCTGCCTATTGTCATGCGCACGTGCTGTCTGTCCACACAAAAGTCAGCCACTCACCTGAGACGTGAAGGCCACGACCACCATGTGGAGAGATGGTCGCACTGCAAGACACAACCAGAGGAGAAACGTTTTGTTTTAAGAGTTGGCCTCTGGTGCCGCCATCTTGCACGTCCTACTGGGCACCAAAAACTCCGCTGTTCGCGGAGAAGGCGACGATCACCTGGAAGCGATCGGGGAGAGGCACGTGGCATCCTCTCAGGAATCTGCCTGCCTCCAGCTCCCAATCCCAACGCTGGGGGGAATCCTAAGACACCCCAGCACGGTGCCACCGATCTGTCACCCACAGTGGGCCTCAGCGTAATCCTATTGAGCAGGATTTTTGTCATCACCTCTCTTCAAGGCCCAGACCGCTTAGACATCATTGACCCAGAGACAGCACTTCGCGCACATAGGAACCTGGGCACACTCGTATGCTCACCAGAGATGTTTCCTGGAACTAAGGACATAGCAAGGTGGCCGGGAGGGCTGCACTCTGTTTCCCACTCTGGAAGGAGCCTGACAGACACAGGAAGCTCTGGGCCCACGGAAACCCTTCTTTTCCAAACATGACCTGGACAAAGAGGAGTAGGACGGCCGCTAAAGGACCTCTCTCTTCCCCCTCGGAACTGAACCGAAAGCACGATGGCAATTTATGCGCCAATGACCACGCCCCAAACCAACAAATGAAAGAGGAAAGAAATACATCCGAAAAGCAGGAAATGCACCAATGGAAAGCGAGGCACTCCCGATTCCATGGGGACACAAACCACCAGCCATAGGATTCTCACTATTCACACACGCAGCGCTGGCCAAGGAGGCTGAGCAGAAACCCTACTGCTCACTCCCGGGCACGGTCCTCTTGGACACACCGCCTCGTGATATGCTCACGCTGACCATGACATTGAGCATTCATTCGGGACAGGGTAGGGTAGCTTAGGCGCTCAAGCCATGCACATGTCACATGACGATGGCTAAGACATACCACACCCCTCCCACCCGCCCCGCCCCCCCCAAAAGGAGCACTGAGACCTCTTTCAGACCGATAACTTTCAGAGAGGAGGGACAACGTTGGCTCTGGGTAGGCCCACTCCCAAGGGCTTAGAGTCACCAAGAATAGAGCACCAGGGTCTCTCTTGCCCACAGAGAGCCTCCTGCTGACTCTCATGCGCACGAGCTCTCTGTCCAACACAAAAGTCAGCCACTCACCTGAGACGTGAAGGCCACGACCACCATGTGGAGAGATGGTCGCACTGCAAGACACAACCAGAGGAGACATCCGTTTTAAGAGCTGGCCTCTGGCGTGGCTCTCAGTGCAGAACTACTGTGCGCCAAACACAACCGTGAACATGGAGGAGGCCACGTTCACGTAGCGGTGATCGGGGGGAGGCGCGTGGCATCCTCTCAAGGATCTGCCCGCCTCGAGAACCCAATCCCATCGCTGGGGAGAAACCTAGGACTCCCCAACATGGTGCCACCACAATGGCACCGTACTGGGCCTCAGCGTAATCCTATTGAGCATGATTTTTAAGTCATCACCTCACTTCAAGATTAAGGGTTGTCATCATTGACCCAACGCAGGCACTCTGCGGGCATCGGTACAACTGCACACTCGTTTGCTCACCAGAGATGTTTCCTGGGACTGAGGACAGAGCAAGGTGGGCTTGACGGCTGCACGGTCGCGGCCTTGGAAGGAACCTGACAGACAGAGCCCAGGAAAGCTCCGGGCCAAATGAAGGCCATTGTTTTCGGAACATGACCTGGAAAAAGAGGAGTGACAGGGCTTCTAAAGGACCCATCTTGTTCCTATCAGACCTCAATTCTAAGGGAGCTTGCTCATTTATGCGCCAATGACCACGTCCAAAACCAGGAAAGGAGAGAATGAATGAAACAACATGACCAAACAAACAAATAATAGGAATCACATAAAATAAAATGCACCATGGAAATGGGGGCACGAGGATTCCGCACCACCAACAAAAAAGAACCAGCAACAGGATTCTCACCACACACACCCTTAGGGTCTGCAAGAAAGGGGAAGAGGAGCCCTACTGCTCATGCCTGGGCGTGGTCCCCTTGGACACAGGAATCTGGCGCGATTCCAACACTGACCAGGACACTGAGCATCCACTCAGGTGAAGGTAGAGGAGGTTAGGCGCTCAAGCCACGCACATGTCACATGACACTGTCACGGGACCCCAAGAGAGCGCACTGAGCCCCCTTTCAGTCCGATTCCTTTCAGAGAGGAGGGACACGTTTGCCTTTGGGGCGGCCCGTTCCCAAGGGCTTAGAGTCACCAATTTACACAGCAGCAGGGTCTCTCTTGACCAAAGAGAGCCCCCTGCCTATTGTCATGCGCACGTGCTGTCTGTCCACACAAAAGTCAGCCACTCACCTGAGACGTGAAGGCCACGACCACCATGTGGAGAGATGGTCGCACTGCAAGACACAACCAGAGGAGAAACGTTTTGTTTTAAGAGTTGGCCTCTGGTGCCGCCATCTTGCACGTCCTACTGGGCACCAAAAACTCCGCTGTTCGCGGAGAAGGCGACGATCACCTGGAAGCGATCGGGGAGAGGCACGTGGCATCCTCTCAGGAATCTGCCTGCCTCCAGCTCCCAATCCCAACGCTGGGGGGAATCCTAAGACACCCCAGCACGGTGCCACCGATCTGTCACCCACAGTGGGCCTCAGCGTAATCCTATTGAGCAGGATTTTTGTCATCACCTCTCTTCAAGGCCCAGACCGCTTAGACATCATTGACCCAGAGACAGCACTTCGCGCACATAGGAACCTGGGCACACTCGTATGCTCACCAGAGATGTTTCCTGGAACTAAGGACATAGCAAGGTGGCCGGGAGGGCTGCACTCTGTTTCCCACTCTGGAAGGAGCCTGACAGACACAGGAAGCTCTGGGCCCACGGAAACCCTTCTTTTCCAAACATGACCTGGACAAAGAGGAGTAGGACGGCCGCTAAAGGACCTCTCTCTTCCCCCTCGGAACTGAACCGAAAGCACGATGGCAATTTATGCGCCAATGACCACGCCCCAAACCAACAAATGAAAGAGGAAAGAAATACATCCGAAAAGCAGGAAATGCACCAATGGAAAGCGAGGCACTCCCGATTCCATGGGGACACAAACCACCAGCCATAGGATTCTCACTATTCACACACGCAGCGCTGGCCAAGGAGGCTGAGCAGAAACCCTACTGCTCACTCCCGGGCACGGTCCTCTTGGACACACCGCCTCGTGATATGCTCACGCTGACCATGACATTGAGCATTCATTCGGGACAGGGTAGGGTAGCTTAGGCGCTCAAGCCATGCACATGTCACATGACGATGGCTAAGACATACCACACCCCTCCCACCCGCCCCGCCCCCCCCAAAAGGAGCACTGAGACCTCTTTCAGACCGATAACTTTCAGAGAGGAGGGACAACGTTGGCTCTGGGTAGGCCCACTCCCAAGGGCTTAGAGTCACCAAGAATAGAGCACCAGGGTCTCTCTTGCCCACAGAGAGCCTCCTGCTGACTCTCATGCGCACGAGCTCTCTGTCCAACACAAAAGTCAGCCACTCACCTGAGACGTGAAGGCCACGACCACCATGTGGAGAGATGGTCGCACTGCAAGACACAACCAGAGGAGACATCCGTTTTAAGAGCTGGCCTCTGGCGTGGCTCTCAGTGCAGAACTACTGTGCGCCAAACACAACCGTGAACATGGAGGAGGCCACGTTCACGTAGCGGTGATCGGGGGGAGGCGCGTGGCATCCTCTCAAGGATCTGCCCGCCTCGAGAACCCAATCCCATCGCTGGGGAGAAACCTAGGACTCCCCAACATGGTGCCACCACAATGGCACCGTACTGGGCCTCAGCGTAATCCTATTGAGCATGATTTTTAAGTCATCACCTCACTTCAAGATTAAGGGTTGTCATCATTGACCCAACGCAGGCACTCTGCGGGCATCGGTACAACTGCACACTCGTTTGCTCACCAGAGATGTTTCCTGGGACTGAGGACAGAGCAAGGTGGGCTTGACGGCTGCACGGTCGCGGCCTTGGAAGGAACCTGACAGACAGAGCCCAGGAAAGCTCCGGGCCAAATGAAGGCCATTGTTTTCGGAACATGACCTGGAAAAAGAGGAGTGACAGGGCTTCTAAAGGACCCATCTTGTTCCTATCAGACCTCAATTCTAAGGGAGCTTGCTCATTTATGCGCCAATGACCACGTCCAAAACCAGGAAAGGAGAGAATGAATGAAACAACATGACCAAACAAACAAATAATAGGAATCACATAAAATAAAATGCACCATGGAAATGGGGGCACGAGGATTCCGCACCACCAACAAAAAAGAACCAGCAACAGGATTCTCACCACACACACCCTTAGGGTCTGCAAGAAAGGGGAAGAGGAGCCCTACTGCTCATGCCTGGGCGTGGTCCCCTTGGACACAGGAATCTGGCGCGATTCCAACACTGACCAGGACACTGAGCATCCACTCAGGTGAAGGTAGAGGAGGTTAGGCGCTCAAGCCACGCACATGTCACATGACACTGTCACGGGACCCCAAGAGAGCGCACTGAGCCCCCTTTCAGTCCGATTCCTTTCAGAGAGGAGGGACACGTTTGCCTTTGGGGCGGCCCGTTCCCAAGGGCTTAGAGTCACCAATTTACACAGCAGCAGGGTCTCTCTTGACCAAAGAGAGCCCCCTGCCTATTGTCATGCGCACGTGCTGTCTGTCCACACAAAAGTCAGCCACTCACCTGAGACGTGAAGGCCACGACCACCATGTGGAGAGATGGTCGCACTGCAAGACACAACCAGAGGAGAAACGTTTTGTTTTAAGAGTTGGCCTCTGGTGCCGCCATCTTGCACGTCCTACTGGGCACCAAAAACTCCGCTGTTCGCGGAGAAGGCGACGATCACCTGGAAGCGATCGGGGAGAGGCACGTGGCATCCTCTCAGGAATCTGCCTGCCTCCAGCTCCCAATCCCAACGCTGGGGGGAATCCTAAGACACCCCAGCACGGTGCCACCGATCTGTCACCCACAGTGGGCCTCAGCGTAATCCTATTGAGCAGGATTTTTGTCATCACCTCTCTTCAAGGCCCAGACCGCTTAGACATCATTGACCCAGAGACAGCACTTCGCGCACATAGGAACCTGGGCACACTCGTATGCTCACCAGAGATGTTTCCTGGAACTAAGGACATAGCAAGGTGGCCGGGAGGGCTGCACTCTGTTTCCCACTCTGGAAGGAGCCTGACAGACACAGGAAGCTCTGGGCCCACGGAAACCCTTCTTTTCCAAACATGACCTGGACAAAGAGGAGTAGGACGGCCGCTAAAGGACCTCTCTCTTCCCCCTCGGAACTGAACCGAAAGCACGATGGCAATTTATGCGCCAATGACCACGCCCCAAACCAACAAATGAAAGAGGAAAGAAATACATCCGAAAAGCAGGAAATGCACCAATGGAAAGCGAGGCACTCCCGATTCCATGGGGACACAAACCACCAGCCATAGGATTCTCACTATTCACACACGCAGCGCTGGCCAAGGAGGCTGAGCAGAAACCCTACTGCTCACTCCCGGGCACGGTCCTCTTGGACACACCGCCTCGTGATATGCTCACGCTGACCATGACATTGAGCATTCATTCGGGACAGGGTAGGGTAGCTTAGGCGCTCAAGCCATGCACATGTCACATGACGATGGCTAAGACATACCACACCCCTCCCACCCGCCCCGCCCCCCCCAAAAGGAGCACTGAGACCTCTTTCAGACCGATAACTTTCAGAGAGGAGGGACAACGTTGGCTCTGGGTAGGCCCACTCCCAAGGGCTTAGAGTCACCAAGAATAGAGCACCAGGGTCTCTCTTGCCCACAGAGAGCCTCCTGCTGACTCTCATGCGCACGAGCTCTCTGTCCAACACAAAAGTCAGCCACTCACCTGAGACGTGAAGGCCACGACCACCATGTGGAGAGATGGTCGCACTGCAAGACACAACCAGAGGAGACATCCGTTTTAAGAGCTGGCCTCTGGCGTGGCTCTCAGTGCAGAACTACTGTGCGCCAAACACAACCGTGAACATGGAGGAGGCCACGTTCACGTAGCGGTGATCGGGGGGAGGCGCGTGGCATCCTCTCAAGGATCTGCCCGCCTCGAGAACCCAATCCCATCGCTGGGGAGAAACCTAGGACTCCCCAACATGGTGCCACCACAATGGCACCGTACTGGGCCTCAGCGTAATCCTATTGAGCATGATTTTTAAGTCATCACCTCACTTCAAGATTAAGGGTTGTCATCATTGACCCAACGCAGGCACTCTGCGGGCATCGGTACAACTGCACACTCGTTTGCTCACCAGAGATGTTTCCTGGGACTGAGGACAGAGCAAGGTGGGCTTGACGGCTGCACGGTCGCGGCCTTGGAAGGAACCTGACAGACAGAGCCCAGGAAAGCTCCGGGCCAAATGAAGGCCATTGTTTTCGGAACATGACCTGGAAAAAGAGGAGTGACAGGGCTTCTAAAGGACCCATCTTGTTCCTATCAGACCTCAATTCTAAGGGAGCTTGCTCATTTATGCGCCAATGACCACGTCCAAAACCAGGAAAGGAGAGAATGAATGAAACAACATGACCAAACAAACAAATAATAGGAATCACATAAAATAAAATGCACCATGGAAATGGGGGCACGAGGATTCCGCACCACCAACAAAAAAGAACCAGCAACAGGATTCTCACCACACACACCCTTAGGGTCTGCAAGAAAGGGGAAGAGGAGCCCTACTGCTCATGCCTGGGCGTGGTCCCCTTGGACACAGGAATCTGGCGCGATTCCAACACTGACCAGGACACTGAGCATCCACTCAGGTGAAGGTAGAGGAGGTTAGGCGCTCAAGCCACGCACATGTCACATGACACTGTCACGGGACCCCAAGAGAGCGCACTGAGCCCCCTTTCAGTCCGATTCCTTTCAGAGAGGAGGGACACGTTTGCCTTTGGGGCGGCCCGTTCCCAAGGGCTTAGAGTCACCAATTTACACAGCAGCAGGGTCTCTCTTGACCAAAGAGAGCCCCCTGCCTATTGTCATGCGCACGTGCTGTCTGTCCACACAAAAGTCAGCCACTCACCTGAGACGTGAAGGCCACGACCACCATGTGGAGAGATGGTCGCACTGCAAGACACAACCAGAGGAGAAACGTTTTGTTTTAAGAGTTGGCCTCTGGTGCCGCCATCTTGCACGTCCTACTGGGCACCAAAAACTCCGCTGTTCGCGGAGAAGGCGACGATCACCTGGAAGCGATCGGGGAGAGGCACGTGGCATCCTCTCAGGAATCTGCCTGCCTCCAGCTCCCAATCCCAACGCTGGGGGGAATCCTAAGACACCCCAGCACGGTGCCACCGATCTGTCACCCACAGTGGGCCTCAGCGTAATCCTATTGAGCAGGATTTTTGTCATCACCTCTCTTCAAGGCCCAGACCGCTTAGACATCATTGACCCAGAGACAGCACTTCGCGCACATAGGAACCTGGGCACACTCGTATGCTCACCAGAGATGTTTCCTGGAACTAAGGACATAGCAAGGTGGCCGGGAGGGCTGCACTCTGTTTCCCACTCTGGAAGGAGCCTGACAGACACAGGAAGCTCTGGGCCCACGGAAACCCTTCTTTTCCAAACATGACCTGGACAAAGAGGAGTAGGACGGCCGCTAAAGGACCTCTCTCTTCCCCCTCGGAACTGAACCGAAAGCACGATGGCAATTTATGCGCCAATGACCACGCCCCAAACCAACAAATGAAAGAGGAAAGAAATACATCCGAAAAGCAGGAAATGCACCAATGGAAAGCGAGGCACTCCCGATTCCATGGGGACACAAACCACCAGCCATAGGATTCTCACTATTCACACACGCAGCGCTGGCCAAGGAGGCTGAGCAGAAACCCTACTGCTCACTCCCGGGCACGGTCCTCTTGGACACACCGCCTCGTGATATGCTCACGCTGACCATGACATTGAGCATTCATTCGGGACAGGGTAGGGTAGCTTAGGCGCTCAAGCCATGCACATGTCACATGACGATGGCTAAGACATACCACACCCCTCCCACCCGCCCCGCCCCCCCCAAAAGGAGCACTGAGACCTCTTTCAGACCGATAACTTTCAGAGAGGAGGGACAACGTTGGCTCTGGGTAGGCCCACTCCCAAGGGCTTAGAGTCACCAAGAATAGAGCACCAGGGTCTCTCTTGCCCACAGAGAGCCTCCTGCTGACTCTCATGCGCACGAGCTCTCTGTCCAACACAAAAGTCAGCCACTCACCTGAGACGTGAAGGCCACGACCACCATGTGGAGAGATGGTCGCACTGCAAGACACAACCAGAGGAGACATCCGTTTTAAGAGCTGGCCTCTGGCGTGGCTCTCAGTGCAGAACTACTGTGCGCCAAACACAACCGTGAACATGGAGGAGGCCACGTTCACGTAGCGGTGATCGGGGGGAGGCGCGTGGCATCCTCTCAAGGATCTGCCCGCCTCGAGAACCCAATCCCATCGCTGGGGAGAAACCTAGGACTCCCCAACATGGTGCCACCACAATGGCACCGTACTGGGCCTCAGCGTAATCCTATTGAGCATGATTTTTAAGTCATCACCTCACTTCAAGATTAAGGGTTGTCATCATTGACCCAACGCAGGCACTCTGCGGGCATCGGTACAACTGCACACTCGTTTGCTCACCAGAGATGTTTCCTGGGACTGAGGACAGAGCAAGGTGGGCTTGACGGCTGCACGGTCGCGGCCTTGGAAGGAACCTGACAGACAGAGCCCAGGAAAGCTCCGGGCCAAATGAAGGCCATTGTTTTCGGAACATGACCTGGAAAAAGAGGAGTGACAGGGCTTCTAAAGGACCCATCTTGTTCCTATCAGACCTCAATTCTAAGGGAGCTTGCTCATTTATGCGCCAATGACCACGTCCAAAACCAGGAAAGGAGAGAATGAATGAAACAACATGACCAAACAAACAAATAATAGGAATCACATAAAATAAAATGCACCATGGAAATGGGGGCACGAGGATTCCGCACCACCAACAAAAAAGAACCAGCAACAGGATTCTCACCACACACACCCTTAGGGTCTGCAAGAAAGGGGAAGAGGAGCCCTACTGCTCATGCCTGGGCGTGGTCCCCTTGGACACAGGAATCTGGCGCGATTCCAACACTGACCAGGACACTGAGCATCCACTCAGGTGAAGGTAGAGGAGGTTAGGCGCTCAAGCCACGCACATGTCACATGACACTGTCACGGGACCCCAAGAGAGCGCACTGAGCCCCCTTTCAGTCCGATTCCTTTCAGAGAGGAGGGACACGTTTGCCTTTGGGGCGGCCCGTTCCCAAGGGCTTAGAGTCACCAATTTACACAGCAGCAGGGTCTCTCTTGACCAAAGAGAGCCCCCTGCCTATTGTCATGCGCACGTGCTGTCTGTCCACACAAAAGTCAGCCACTCACCTGAGACGTGAAGGCCACGACCACCATGTGGAGAGATGGTCGCACTGCAAGACACAACCAGAGGAGAAACGTTTTGTTTTAAGAGTTGGCCTCTGGTGCCGCCATCTTGCACGTCCTACTGGGCACCAAAAACTCCGCTGTTCGCGGAGAAGGCGACGATCACCTGGAAGCGATCGGGGAGAGGCACGTGGCATCCTCTCAGGAATCTGCCTGCCTCCAGCTCCCAATCCCAACGCTGGGGGGAATCCTAAGACACCCCAGCACGGTGCCACCGATCTGTCACCCACAGTGGGCCTCAGCGTAATCCTATTGAGCAGGATTTTTGTCATCACCTCTCTTCAAGGCCCAGACCGCTTAGACATCATTGACCCAGAGACAGCACTTCGCGCACATAGGAACCTGGGCACACTCGTATGCTCACCAGAGATGTTTCCTGGAACTAAGGACATAGCAAGGTGGCCGGGAGGGCTGCACTCTGTTTCCCACTCTGGAAGGAGCCTGACAGACACAGGAAGCTCTGGGCCCACGGAAACCCTTCTTTTCCAAACATGACCTGGACAAAGAGGAGTAGGACGGCCGCTAAAGGACCTCTCTCTTCCCCCTCGGAACTGAACCGAAAGCACGATGGCAATTTATGCGCCAATGACCACGCCCAAAAGCAACAAATGAAAGAGGAAAGAAATACATCCGAAAAGCAGGAAATGCACCAATGGAAAGCGAGGCACTCCCGATTCCATGGGGACACAAACCACCAGCCATAGGATTCTCACTATTCACACACGCAGCGCTGGCCAAGGAGGCTGAGCAGAAACCCTACTGCTCACTCCCGGGCACGGTCCTCTTGGACACACCGCCTCGTGATATGCTCACGCTGACCATGACATTGAGCATTCATTCGGGACAGGGTAGGGTAGCTTAGGCGCTCAAGCCATGCACATGTCACATGACGATGGCTAAGACATACCACACCCCTCCCACCCGCCCCGCCCCCCCAAAAGGAGCACTGAGACCTCTTTCAGACCGATAACTTTCAGAGAGGAGGGACAACGTTGGCTCTGGGTAGGCCCACTCCCAAGGGCTTAGAGTCACCAAGAATAGAGCACCAGGGTCTCTCTTGCCCACAGAGAGCCTCCTGCTGACTCTCATGCGCACGAGCTCTCTGTCCAACACAAAAGTCAGCCACTCACCTGAGACGTGAAGGCCACGACCACCATGTGGAGAGATGGTCGCACTGCAAGACACAACCAGAGGAGACATCCGTTTTAAGAGCTGGCCTCTGGCGTGGCTCTCAGTGCAGAACTATTGTGCGCCAAACACAACCGTGAACATGGAGGAGGCCACGTTCACGTAGCGGTGATCGGGGGGAGGCGCGTGGCATCCTCTCAAGGATCTGCCCGCCTCGAGAACCCAATCCCATCGCTGGGGAGAAACCTAGGACTCCCCAACATGGTGCCACCACAATGGCACCGTACTGGGCCTCAGCGTAATCCTATTGAGCATGATTTTTAAGTCATCACCTCACTTCAAGATTAAGGGTTGTCATCATTGACCCAACGCAGGCACTCTGCGGGCATCGGTACAACTGCACACTCGTTTGCTCACCAGAGATGTTTCCTGGGACTGAGGACAGAGCAAGGTGGGCTTGACGGCTGCACGGTCGCGACTCTGGAAGGAGCCTGACAGACAGAGCCCAGGAAAGCTCCGGGCCAAATGAAGGCCATTGTTTTCGGAACATGACCTGGAAAAAGAGGAGTGACAGGGCTTCTAAAGGACCCATCTTGTTCCTATCAGACCTCAATTCTAAGGGAGCTTGCTCATTTATGCGCCAATGACCACGTCCAAAACCAGGAAAGGAGAGAATGAATGAAACAACATGACCAAACAAACAAATAATAGGAATCACATAAAATAAAATGCACCATGGAAATGGGGGCACGAGGATTCCGCACCACCAACAAAAAAGAACCAGCAACAGGATTCTCACCACACACACCCTTAGGGTCTGCAAGAAAGGGGAAGAGGAGCCCTACTGCTCATGCCTGGGCGTGGTCCCCTTGGACACAGGAATCTGGCGCGATTCCAACACTGACCAGGACACTGAGCATCCACTCAGGTGAAGGTAGAGGAGGTTAGGCGCTCAAGCCACGCACATGTCACATGACACTGTCACGGGACCCCAAGAGAGCGCACTGAGCCCCCTTTCAGTCCGATTCCTTTCAGAGAGGAGGGACACGTTTGCCTTTGGGGCGGCCCGTTCCCAAGGGCTTAGAGTCACCAATTTACACAGCAGCAGGGTCTCTCTTGACCAAAGAGAGCCCCCTGCCTATTGTCATGCGCACGTGCTGTCTGTCCACACAAAAGTCAGCCACTCACCTGAGACGTGAAGGCCACGACCACCATGTGGAGAGATGGTCGCACTGCAAGACACAACCAGAGGAGAAACGTTTTGTTTTAAGAGTTGGCCTCTGGTGCCGCCATCTTGCACGTCCTACTGGGCACCAAAAACTCCGCTGTTCGCGGAGAAGGCGACGATCACCTGGAAGCGATCGGGGAGAGGCACGTGGCATCCTCTCAGGAATCTGCCTGCCTCCAGCTCCCAATCCCAACGCTGGGGGGAATCCTAAGACACCCCAGCACGGTGCCACCGATCTGTCACCCACAGTGGGCCTCAGCGTAATCCTATTGAGCAGGATTTTTGTCATCACCTCTCTTCAAGGCCCAGACCGCTTAGACATCATTGACCCAGAGACAGCACTTCGCGCACATAGGAACCTGGGCACACTCGTATGCTCACCAGAGATGTTTCCTGGAACTAAGGACATAGCAAGGTGGCCGGGAGGGCTGCACTCTGTTTCCCACTCTGGAAGGAGCCTGACAGACACAGGAAGCTCTGGGCCCACGGAAACCCTTCTTTTCCAAACATGACCTGGACAAAGAGGAGTAGGACGGCCGCTAAAGGACCTCTCTCTTCCCCCTCGGAACTGAACCGAAAGCACGATGGCAATTTATGCGCCAATGACCACGCCCAAAAGCAACAAATGAAAGAGGAAAGAAATACATCCGAAAAGCAGGAAATGCACCAATGGAAAGCGAGGCACTCCCGATTCCATGGGGACACAAACCACCAGCCATAGGATTCTCACTATTCACACACGCAGCGCTGGCCAAGGAGGCTGAGCAGAAACCCTACTGCTCACTCCCGGGCACGGTCCTCTTGGACACACCGCCTCGTGATATGCTCACGCTGACCATGACATTGAGCATTCATTCGGGACAGGGTAGGGTAGCTTAGGCGCTCAAGCCATGCACATGTCACATGACGATGGCTAAGACATACCACACCCCTCCCACCCGCCCCGCCCCCCCCAAAAGGAGCACTGAGACCTCTTTCAGACCGATAACTTTCAGAGAGGAGGGACAACGTTGGCTCTGGGTAGGCCCACTCCCAAGGGCTTAGAGTCACCAAGAATAGAGCACCAGGGTCTCTCTTGCCCACAGAGAGCCTCCTGCTGACTCTCATGCGCACGAGCTCTCTGTCCAACACAAAAGTCAGCCACTCACCTGAGACGTGAAGGCCACGACCACCATGTGGAGAGATGGTCGCACTGCAAGACACAACCAGAGGAGACATCCGTTTTAAGAGCTGGCCTCTGGCGTGGCTCTCAGTGCAGAACTACTGTGCGCCAAACACAACCGTGAACATGGAGGAGGCCACGTTCACGTAGCGGTGATCGGGGGGAGGCGCGTGGCATCCTCTCAAGGATCTGCCCGCCTCGAGAACCCAATCCCATCGCTGGGGAGAAACCTAGGACTCCCCAACATGGTGCCACCACAATGGCACCGTACTGGGCCTCAGCGTAATCCTATTGAGCATGATTTTTAAGTCATCACCTCACTTCAAGATTAAGGGTTGTCATCATTGACCCAACGCAGGCACTCTGCGGGCATCGGTACAACTGCACACTCGTTTGCTCACCAGAGATGTTTCCTGGGACTGAGGACAGAGCAAGGTGGGCTTGACGGCTGCACGGTCGCGACTCTGGAAGGAGCCTGACAGACAGAGCCCAGGAAAGCTCCGGGCCAAATGAAGGCCATTGTTTTCGGAACATGACCTGGAAAAAGAGGAGTGACAGGGCTTCTAAAGGACCCATCTTGTTCCTATCAGACCTCAATTCTAAGGGAGCTTGCTCATTTATGCGCCAATGACCACGTCCAAAACCAGGAAAGGAGAGAATGAATGAAACAACATGACCAAACAAACAAATAATAGGAATCACATAAAATAAAATGCACCATGGAAATGGGGGCACGAGGATTCCGCACCACCAACAAAAAAGAACCAGCAACAGGATTCTCACCACACACACCCTTAGGGTCTGCAAGAAAGGGGAAGAGGAGCCCTACTGCTCATGCCTGGGCGTGGTCCCCTTGGACACAGGAATCTGGCGCGATTCCAACACTGACCAGGACACTGAGCATCCACTCAGGTGAAGGTAGAGGAGGTTAGGCGCTCAAGCCACGCACATGTCACATGACACTGTCACGGGACCCCAAGAGAGCGCACTGAGCCCCCTTTCAGTCCGATTCCTTTCAGAGAGGAGGGACACGTTTGCCTTTGGGGCGGCCCGTTCCCAAGGGCTTAGAGTCACCAATTTACACAGCAGCAGGGTCTCTCTTGACCAAAGAGAGCCCCCTGCCTATTGTCATGCGCACGTGCTGTCTGTCCACACAAAAGTCAGCCACTCACCTGAGACGTGAAGGCCACGACCACCATGTGGAGAGATGGTCGCACTGCAAGACACAACCAGAGGAGAAACGTTTTGTTTTAAGAGTTGGCCTCTGGTGCCGCCATCTTGCACGTCCTACTGGGCACCAAAAACTCCGCTGTTCGCGGAGAAGGCGACGATCACCTGGAAGCGATCGGGGAGAGGCACGTGGCATCCTCTCAGGAATCTGCCTGCCTCCAGCTCCCAATCCCAACGCTGGGGGGAATCCTAAGACACCCCAGCACGGTGCCACCGATCTGTCACCCACAGTGGGCCTCAGCGTAATCCTATTGAGCAGGATTTTTGTCATCACCTCTCTTCAAGGCCCAGACCGCTTAGACATCATTGACCCAGAGACAGCACTTCGCGCACATAGGAACCTGGGCACACTCGTATGCTCACCAGAGATGTTTCCTGGAACTAAGGACATAGCAAGGTGGCCGGGAGGGCTGCACTCTGTTTCCCACTCTGGAAGGAGCCTGACAGACACAGGAAGCTCTGGGCCCACGGAAACCCTTCTTTTCCAAACATGACCTGGACAAAGAGGAGTAGGACGGCCGCTAAAGGACCTCTCTCTTCCCCCTCGGAACTGAACCGAAAGCACGATGGCAATTTATGCGCCAATGACCACGCCCAAAAGCAACAAATGAAAGAGGAAAGAAATACATCCGAAAAGCAGGAAATGCACCAATGGAAAGCGAGGCACTCCCGATTCCATGGGGACACAAACCACCAGCCATAGGATTCTCACTATTCACACACGCAGCGCTGGCCAAGGAGGCTGAGCAGAAACCCTACTGCTCACTCCCGGGCACGGTCCTCTTGGACACACCGCCTCGTGATATGCTCACGCTGACCATGACATTGAGCATTCATTCGGGACAGGGTAGGGTAGCTTAGGCGCTCAAGCCATGCACATGTCACATGACGATGGCTAAGACATACCACACCCCTCCCACCCGCCCCGCCCCCCCCAAAAGGAGCACTGAGACCTCTTTCAGACCGATAACTTTCAGAGAGGAGGGACAACGTTGGCTCTGGGTAGGCCCACTCCCAAGGGCTTAGAGTCACCAAGAATAGAGCACCAGGGTCTCTCTTGCCCACAGAGAGCCTCCTGCTGACTCTCATGCGCACGAGCTCTCTGTCCAACACAAAAGTCAGCCACTCACCTGAGACGTGAAGGCCACGACCACCATGTGGAGAGATGGTCGCACTGCAAGACACAACCAGAGGAGACATCCGTTTTAAGAGCTGGCCTCTGGCGTGGCTCTCAGTGCAGAACTACTGTGCGCCAAACACAACCGTGAACATGGAGGAGGCCACGTTCACGTAGCGGTGATCGGGGGGAGGCGCGTGGCATCCTCTCAAGGATCTGCCCGCCTCGAGAACCCAATCCCATCGCTGGGGAGAAACCTAGGACTCCCCAACATGGTGCCACCACAATGGCACCGTACTGGGCCTCAGCGTAATCCTATTGAGCATGATTTTTAAGTCATCACCTCACTTCAAGATTAAGGGTTGTCATCATTGACCCAACGCAGGCACTCTGCGGGCATCGGTACAACTGCACACTCGTTTGCTCACCAGAGATGTTTCCTGGGACTGAGGACAGAGCAAGGTGGGCTTGACGGCTGCACGGTCGCGGCCTTGGAAGGAACCTGACAGACAGAGCCCAGGAAAGCTCCGGGCCAAATGAAGGCCATTGTTTTCGGAACATGACCTGGAAAAAGAGGAGTGACAGGGCTTCTAAAGGACCCATCTTGTTCCTATCAGACCTCAATTCTAAGGGAGCTTGCTCATTTATGCGCCAATGACCACGTCCAAAACCAGGAAAGGAGAGAATGAATGAAACAACATGACCAAACAAACAAATAATAGGAATCACATAAAATAAAATGCACCATGGAAATGGGGGCACGAGGATTCCGCACCACCAACAAAAAAGAACCAGCAACAGGATTCTCACCACACACACCCTTAGGGTCTGCAAGAAAGGGGAAGAGGAGCCCTACTGCTCATGCCTGGGCGTGGTCCCCTTGGACACAGGAATCTGGCGCGATTCCAACACTGACCAGGACACTGAGCATCCACTCAGGTGAAGGTAGAGGAGGTTAGGCGCTCAAGCCACGCACATGTCACATGACACTGTCACGGGACCCCAAGAGAGCGCACTGAGCCCCCTTTCAGTCCGATTCCTTTCAGAGAGGAGGGACACGTTTGCCTTTGGGGCGGCCCGTTCCCAAGGGCTTAGAGTCACCAATTTACACAGCAGCAGGGTCTCTCTTGACCAAAGAGAGCCCCCTGCCTATTGTCATGCGCACGTGCTGTCTGTCCACACAAAAGTCAGCCACTCACCTGAGACGTGAAGGCCACGACCACCATGTGGAGAGATGGTCGCACTGCAAGACACAACCAGAGGAGAAACGTTTTGTTTTAAGAGTTGGCCTCTGGTGCCGCCATCTTGCACGTCCTACTGGGCACCAAAAACTCCGCTGTTCGCGGAGAAGGCGACGATCACCTGGAAGCGATCGGGGAGAGGCACGTGGCATCCTCTCAGGAATCTGCCTGCCTCCAGCTCCCAATCCCAACGCTGGGGGGAATCCTAAGACACCCCAGCACGGTGCCACCGATCTGTCACCCACAGTGGGCCTCAGCGTAATCCTATTGAGCAGGATTTTTGTCATCACCTCTCTTCAAGGCCCAGACCGCTTAGACATCATTGACCCAGAGACAGCACTTCGCGCACATAGGAACCTGGGCACACTCGTATGCTCACCAGAGATGTTTCCTGGAACTAAGGACATAGCAAGGTGGCCGGGAGGGCTGCACTCTGTTTCCCACTCTGGAAGGAGCCTGACAGACACAGGAAGCTCTGGGCCCACGGAAACCCTTCTTTTCCAAACATGACCTGGACAAAGAGGAGTAGGACGGCCGCTAAAGGACCTCTCTCTTCCCCCTCGGAACTGAACCGAAAGCACGATGGCAATTTATGCGCCAATGACCACGCCCCAAACCAACAAATGAAAGAGGAAAGAAATACATCCGAAAAGCAGGAAATGCACCAATGGAAAGCGAGGCACTCCCGATTCCATGGGGACACAAACCACCAGCCATAGGATTCTCACTATTCACACACGCAGCGCTGGCCAAGGAGGCTGAGCAGAAACCCTACTGCTCACTCCCGGGCACGGTCCTCTTGGACACACCGCCTCGTGATATGCTCACGCTGACCATGACATTGAGCATTCATTCGGGACAGGGTAGGGTAGCTTAGGCGCTCAAGCCATGCACATGTCACATGACGATGGCTAAGACATACCACACCCCTCCCACCCGCCCCGCCCCCCCCCAAAAGGAGCACTGAGACCTCTTTCAGACCGATAACTTTCAGAGAGGAGGGACAACGTTGGCTCTGGGTAGGCCCACTCCCAAGGGCTTAGAGTCACCAAGAATAGAGCACCAGGGTCTCTCTTGCCCACAGAGAGCCTCCTGCTGACTCTCATGCGCACGAGCTCTCTGTCCAACACAAAAGTCAGCCACTCACCTGAGACGTGAAGGCCACGACCACCATGTGGAGAGATGGTCGCACTGCAAGACACAACCAGAGGAGACATCCGTTTTAAGAGCTGGCCTCTGGCGTGGCTCTCAGTGCAGAACTACTGTGCGCCAAACACAACCGTGAACATGGAGGAGGCCACGTTCACGTAGCGGTGATCGGGGGGAGGCGCCTGGCATCCTCTCAAGGATCTGCCCGCCTCGAGAACCCAATCCCATCGCTGGGGAGAAACCTAGGACTCCCCAACATGGTGCCACCACAATGGCACCGTACTGGGCCTCAGCGTAATCCTATTGAGCATGATTTTTAAGTCATCACCTCACTTCAAGATTAAGGGTTGTCATCATTGACCCAACGCAGGCACTCTGCGGGCATCGGTACAACTGCACACTCGTTTGCTCACCAGAGATGTTTCCTGGGACTGAGGACAGAGCAAGGTGGGCTTGACGGCTGCACGGTCGCGGCCTTGGAAGGAACCTGACAGACAGAGCCCAGGAAAGCTCCGGGCCAAATGAAGGCCATTGTTTTCGGAACATGACCTGGAAAAAGAGGAGTGACAGGGCTTCTAAAGGACCCATCTTGTTCCTATCAGACCTCAATTCTAAGGGAGCTTGCTCATTTATGCGCCAATGACCACGTCCAAAACCAGGAAAGGAGAGAATGAATGAAACAACATGACCAAACAAACAAATAATAGGAATCACATAAAATAAAATGCACCATGGAAATGGGGGCACGAGGATTCCGCACCACCAACAAAAAAGAACCAGCAACAGGATTCTCACCACACACACCCTTAGGGTCTGCAAGAAAGGGGAAGAGGAGCCCTACTGCTCATGCCTGGGCGTGGTCCCCTTGGACACAGGAATCTGGCGCGATTCCAACACTGACCAGGACACTGAGCATCCACTCAGGTGAAGGTAGAGGAGGTTAGGCGCTCAAGCCACGCACATGTCACATGACACTGTCACGGGACCCCAAGAGAGCGCACTGAGCCCCCTTTCAGTCCGATTCCTTTCAGAGAGGAGGGACACGTTTGCCTTTGGGGCGGCCCGTTCCCAAGGGCTTAGAGTCACCAATTTACACAGCAGCAGGGTCTCTCTTGACCAAAGAGAGCCCCCTGCCTATTGTCATGCGCACGTGCTGTCTGTCCACACAAAAGTCAGCCACTCACCTGAGACGTGAAGGCCACGACCACCATGTGGAGAGATGGTCGCACTGCAAGACACAACCAGAGGAGAAACGTTTTGTTTTAAGAGTTGGCCTCTGGTGCCGCCATCTTGCACGTCCTACTGGGCACCAAAAACTCCGCTGTTCGCGGAGAAGGCGACGATCACCTGGAAGCGATCGGGGAGAGGCACGTGGCATCCTCTCAGGAATCTGCCTGCCTCCAGCTCCCAATCCCAACGCTGGGGGGAATCCTAAGACACCCCAGCACGGTGCCACCGATCTGTCACCCACAGTGGGCCTCAGCGTAATCCTATTGAGCAGGATTTTTGTCATCACCTCTCTTCAAGGCCCAGACCGCTTAGACATCATTGACCCAGAGACAGCACTTCGCGCACATAGGAACCTGGGCACACTCGTATGCTCACCAGAGATGTTTCCTGGAACTAAGGACATAGCAAGGTGGCCGGGAGGGCTGCACTCTGTTTCCCACTCTGGAAGGAGCCTGACAGACACAGGAAGCTCTGGGCCCACGGAAACCCTTCTTTTCCAAACATGACCTGGACAAAGAGGAGTAGGACGGCCGCTAAAGGACCTCTCTCTTCCCCCTCGGAACTGAACCGAAAGCACGATGGCAATTTATGCGCCAATGACCACGCCCCAAACCAACAAATGAAAGAGGAAAGAAATACATCCGAAAAGCAGGAAATGCACCAATGGAAAGCGAGGCACTCCCGATTCCATGGGGACACAAACCACCAGCCATAGGATTCTCACTATTCACACACGCAGCGCTGGCCAAGGAGGCTGAGCAGAAACCCTACTGCTCACTCCCGGGCACGGTCCTCTTGGACACACCGCCTCGTGATATGCTCACGCTGACCATGACATTGAGCATTCATTCGGGACAGGGTAGGGTAGCTTAGGCGCTCAAGCCATGCACATGTCACATGACGATGGCTAAGACATACCACACCCCTCCCACCCGCCCCGCCCCCCCCCAAAAGGAGCACTGAGACCTCTTTCAGACCGATAACTTTCAGAGAGGAGGGACAACGTTGGCTCTGGGTAGGCCCACTCCCAAGGGCTTAGAGTCACCAAGAATAGAGCACCAGGGTCTCTCTTGCCCACAGAGAGCCTCCTGCTGACTCTCATGCGCACGAGCTCTCTGTCCAACACAAAAGTCAGCCACTCACCTGAGACGTGAAGGCCACGACCACCATGTGGAGAGATGGTCGCACTGCAAGACACAACCAGAGGAGACATCCGTTTTAAGAGCTGGCCTCTGGCGTGGCTCTCAGTGCAGAACTACTGTGCGCCAAACACAACCGTGAACATGGAGGAGGCCACGTTCACGTAGCGGTGATCGGGGGGAGGCGCCTGGCATCCTCTCAAGGATCTGCCCGCCTCGAGAACCCAATCCCATCGCTGGGGAGAAACCTAGGACTCCCCAACATGGTGCCACCACAATGGCACCGTACTGGGCCTCAGCGTAATCCTATTGAGCATGATTTTTAAGTCATCACCTCACTTCAAGATTAAGGGTTGTCATCATTGACCCAACGCAGGCACTCTGCGGGCATCGGTACAACTGCACACTCGTTTGCTCACCAGAGATGTTTCCTGGGACTGAGGACAGAGCAAGGTGGGCTTGACGGCTGCACGGTCGCGGCCTTGGAAGGAACCTGACAGACAGAGCCCAGGA
Organism: Myotis daubentonii; assembly: GCF_963259705.1. Classification (NCBI taxonomy): domain Eukaryota; kingdom Metazoa; phylum Chordata; class Mammalia; order Chiroptera; family Vespertilionidae; genus Myotis; species Myotis daubentonii. The sequence continues at coordinate 17,870,822 of NC_081860.1, read as the reverse complement.
AAGCTCCGGGCCAAATGAAGGCCATTGTTTTCGGAACATGACCTGGAAAAAGAGGAGTGACAGGGCTTCTAAAGGACCCATCTTGTTCCTATCAGACCTCAATTCTAAGGGAGCTTGCTCATTTATGCGCCAATGACCACGTCCAAAACCAGGAAAGGAGAGAATGAATGAAACAACATGACCAAACAAACAAATAATAGGAATCACATAAAATAAAATGCACCATGGAAATGGGGGCACGAGGATTCCGCACCACCAACAAAAAAGAACCAGCAACAGGATTCTCACCACACACACCCTTAGGGTCTGCAAGAAAGGGGAAGAGGAGCCCTACTGCTCATGCCTGGGCGTGGTCCCCTTGGACACAGGAATCTGGCGCGATTCCAACACTGACCAGGACACTGAGCATCCACTCAGGTGAAGGTAGAGGAGGTTAGGCGCTCAAGCCACGCACATGTCACATGACACTGTCACGGGACCCCAAGAGAGCGCACTGAGCCCCCTTTCAGTCCGATTCCTTTCAGAGAGGAGGGACACGTTTGCCTTTGGGGCGGCCCGTTCCCAAGGGCTTAGAGTCACCAATTTACACAGCACCAGGGTCTCTCTTGACCAAAGAGAGCCCCCTGCCTATTGTCATGCGCACGTGCTGTCTGTCCACACAAAAGTCAGCCACTCACCTGAGACGTGAAGGCCACGACCACCATGTGGAGAGATGGTCGCACTGCAAGACACAACCAGAGGAGAAACGTTTTGTTTTAAGAGTTGGCCTCTGGTGCCGCCATCTTGCACGTCCTACTGGGCACCAAAAACTCCGCTGTTCGCGGAGAAGGCGACGATCACCTGGAAGCGATCGGGGAGAGGCACGTGGCATCCTCTCAGGAATCTGCCTGCCTCCAGCTCCCAATCCCAACGCTGGGGGGAATCCTAAGACACCCCAGCACGGTGCCACCGATCTGTCACCCACAGTGGGCCTCAGCGTAATCCTATTGAGCAGGATTTTTGTCATCACCTCTCTTCAAGGCCCAGACCGCTTAGACATCATTGACCCAGAGACAGCACTTCGCGCACATAGGAACCTGGGCACACTCGTATGCTCACCAGAGATGTTTCCTGGAACTAAGGACATAGCAAGGTGGCCGGGAGGGCTGCACTCTGTTTCCCACTCTGGAAGGAGCCTGACAGACACAGGAAGCTCTGGGCCCACGGAAACCCTTCTTTTCCAAACATGACCTGGACAAAGAGGAGTAGGACGGCCGCTAAAGGACCTCTCTCTTCCCCCTCGGAACTGAACCGAAAGCACGATGGCAATTTATGCGCCAATGACCACGCCCAAAAGCAACAAATGAAAGAGGAAAGAAATACATCCGAAAAGCAGGAAATGCACCAATGGAAAGCGAGGCACTCCCGATTCCATGGGGACACAAACCACCAGCCATAGGATTCTCACTATTCACACACGCAGCGCTGGCCAAGGAGGCTGAGCAGAAACCCTACTGCTCACTCCCGGGCACGGTCCTCTTGGACACACCGCCTCGTGATATGCTCACGCTGACCATGACATTGAGCATTCATTCGGGACAGGGTAGGGTAGCTTAGGCGCTCAAGCCATGCACATGTCACATGACGATGGCTAAGACATACCACACCCCTCCCACCCGCCCCGCCCCCCCCAAAAGGAGCACTGAGACCTCTTTCAGACCGATAACTTTCAGAGAGGAGGGACAACGTTGGCTCTGGGTAGGCCCACTCCCAAGGGCTTAGAGTCACCAAGAATAGAGCACCAGGGTCTCTCTTGCCCACAGAGAGCCTCCTGCTGACTCTCATGCGCACGAGCTCTCTGTCCAACACAAAAGTCAGCCACTCACCTGAGACGTGAAGGCCACGACCACCATGTGGAGAGATGGTCGCACTGCAAGACACAACCAGAGGAGACATCCGTTTTAAGAGCTGGCCTCTGGCGTGGCTCTCAGTGCAGAACTACTGTGCGCCAAACACAACCGTGAACATGGAGGAGGCCACGTTCACGTAGCGGTGATCGGGGGGAGGCGCCTGGCATCCTCTCAAGGATCTGCCCGCCTCGAGAACCCAATCCCATCGCTGGGGAGAAACCTAGGACTCCCCAACATGGTGCCACCACAATGGCACCGTACTGGGCCTCAGCGTAATCCTATTGAGCATGATTTTTAAGTCATCACCTCACTTCAAGATTAAGGGTTGTCATCATTGACCCAACGCAGGCACTCTGCGGGCATCGGTACAACTGCACACTCGTTTGCTCACCAGAGATGTTTCCTGGGACTGAGGACAGAGCAAGGTGGGCTTGACGGCTGCACGGTCGCGGCCTTGGAAGGAACCTGACAGACAGAGCCCAGGAAAGCTCCGGGCCAAATGAAGGCCATTGTTTTCGGAACATGACCTGGAAAAAGAGGAGTGACAGGGCTTCTAAAGGACCCATCTTGTTCCTATCAGACCTCAATTCTAAGGGAGCTTGCTCATTTATGCGCCAATGACCACGTCCAAAACCAGGAAAGGAGAGAATGAATGAAACAACATGACCAAACAAACAAATAATAGGAATCACATAAAATAAAATGCACCATGGAAATGGGGGCACGAGGATTCCGCACCACCAACAAAAAAGAACCAGCAACAGGATTCTCACCACACACACCCTTAGGGTCTGCAAGAAAGGGGAAGAGGAGCCCTACTGCTCATGCCTGGGCGTGGTCCCCTTGGACACAGGAATCTGGCGCGATTCCAACACTGACCAGGACACTGAGCATCCACTCAGGTGAAGGTAGAGGAGGTTAGGCGCTCAAGCCACGCACATGTCACATGACACTGTCACGGGACCCCAAGAGAGCGCACTGAGCCCCCTTTCAGTCCGATTCCTTTCAGAGAGGAGGGACACGTTTGCCTTTGGGGCGGCCCGTTCCCAAGGGCTTAGAGTCACCAATTTACACAGCAGCAGGGTCTCTCTTGACCAAAGAGAGCCCCCTGCCTATTGTCATGCGCACGTGCTGTCTGTCCACACAAAAGTCAGCCACTCACCTGAGACGTGAAGGCCACGACCACCATGTGGAGAGATGGTCGCACTGCAAGACACAACCAGAGGAGAAACGTTTTGTTTTAAGAGTTGGCCTCTGGTGCCGCCATCTTGCACGTCCTACTGGGCACCAAAAACTCCGCTGTTCGCGGAGAAGGCGACGATCACCTGGAAGCGATCGGGGAGAGGCACGTGGCATCCTCTCAGGAATCTGCCTGCCTCCAGCTCCCAATCCCAACGCTGGGGGGAATCCTAAGACACCCCAGCACGGTGCCACCGATCTGTCACCCACAGTGGGCCTCAGCGTAATCCTATTGAGCAGGATTTTTGTCATCACCTCTCTTCAAGGCCCAGACCGCTTAGACATCATTGACCCAGAGACAGCACTTCGCGCACATAGGAACCTGGGCACACTCGTATGCTCACCAGAGATGTTTCCTGGAACTAAGGACATAGCAAGGTGGCCGGGAGGGCTGCACTCTGTTTCCCACTCTGGAAGGAGCCTGACAGACACAGGAAGCTCTGGGCCCACGGAAACCCTTCTTTTCCAAACATGACCTGGACAAAGAGGAGTAGGACGGCCGCTAAAGGACCTCTCTCTTCCCCCTCGGAACTGAACCGAAAGCACGATGGCAATTTATGCGCCAATGACCACGCCCAAAAGCAACAAATGAAAGAGGAAAGAAATACATCCGAAAAGCAGGAAATGCACCAATGGAAAGCGAGGCACTCCCGATTCCATGGGGACACAAACCACCAGCCATAGGATTCTCACTATTCACACACGCAGCGCTGGCCAAGGAGGCTGAGCAGAAACCCTACTGCTCACTCCCGGGCACGGTCCTCTTGGACACACCGCCTCGTGATATGCTCACGCTGACCATGACATTGAGCATTCATTCGGGACAGGGTAGGGTAGCTTAGGCGCTCAAGCCATGCACATGTCACATGACGATGGCTAAGACATACCACACCCCTCCCACCCGCCCCGCCCCCCCAAAAGGAGCACTGAGACCTCTTTCAGACCGATAACTTTCAGAGAGGAGGGACAACGTTGGCTCTGGGTAGGCCCACTCCAAAGGGCTTAGAGTCACCAAGAATAGAGCACCAGGGTCTCTCTTGCCCACAGAGAGCCTCCTGCTGACTCTCATGCGCACGAGCTCTCTGTCCAACACAAAAGTCAGCCACTCACCTGAGACGTGAAGGCCACGACCACCATGTGGAGAGATGGTCGCACTGCAAGACACAACCAGAGGAGACATCCGTTTTAAGAGCTGGCCTCTGGCGTGGCTCTCAGTGCAGAACTACTGTGCGCCAAACACAACCGTGAACATGGAGGAGGCCACGTTCACGTAGCGGTGATCGGGGGGAGGCGCGTGGCATCCTCTCAAGGATCTGCCCGCCTCGAGAACCCAATCCCATCGCTGGGGAGAAACCTAGGACTCCCCAACATGGTGCCACCACAATGGCACCGTACTGGGCCTCAGCGTAATCCTATTGAGCATGATTTTTAAGTCATCACCTCACTTCAAGATTAAGGGTTGTCATCATTGACCCAACGCAGGCACTCTGCGGGCATCGGTACAACTGCACACTCGTTTGCTCACCAGAGATGTTTCCTGGGACTGAGGACAGAGCAAGGTGGGCTTGACGGCTGCATGGTCGCGGCCTTGGAAGGAACCTGACAGACAGAGCCCAGGAAAGCTCCGGGCCAAATGAAGGCCATTGTTTTCGGAACATGACCTGGAAAAAGAGGAGTGACAGGGCTTCTAAAGGACCCATCTTGTTCCTATCAGACCTCAATTCTAAGGGAGCTTGCTCATTTATGCGCCAATGACCACGTCCAAAACCAGGAAAGGAGAGAATGAATGAAACAACATGACCAAACAAACAAATAATAGGAATCACATAAAATAAAATGCACCATGGAAATGGGGGCACGAGGATTCCGCACCACCAACAAAAAAGAACCAGCAACAGGATTCTCACCACACACACCCTTAGGGTCTGCAAGAAAGGGGAAGAGGAGCCCTACTGCTCATGCCTGGGCGTGGTCCCCTTGGACACAGGAATCTGGCGCGATTCCAACACTGACCAGGACACTGAGCATCCACTCAGGTGAAGGTAGAGGAGGTTAGGCGCTCAAGCCACGCACATGTCACATGACACTGCCACGGGACCCCAAGAGAGCGCACTGAGCCCCCTTTCAGTCCGATTCCTTTCAGAGAGGAGGGACACGTTTGCCTTTGGGGCGGCCCGTTCCCAAGGGCTTAGAGTCACCAATTTACACAGCACCAGGGTCTCTCTTGACCAAAGAGAGCCCCCTGCCTATTGTCATGCGCACGTGCTGTCTGTCCACACAAAAGTCAGCCACTCACCTGAGACGTGAAGGCCACGACCACCATGTGGAGAGATGGTCGCACTGCAAGACACAACCAGAGGAGAAACGTTTTGTTTTAAGAGTTGGCCTCTGGTGCCGCCATCTTGCACGTCCTACTGGGCACCAAAAACTCCGCTGTTCGCGGAGAAGGCGACGATCACCTGGAAGCGATCGGGGAGAGGCACGTGGCATCCTCTCAGGAATCTGCCTGCCTCCAGCTCCCAATCCCAACGCTGGGGGGAATCCTAAGACACCCCAGCACGGTGCCACCGATCTGTCACCCACAGTGGGCCTCAGCGTAATCCTATTGAGCAGGATTTTTGTCATCACCTCTCTTCAAGGCCCAGACCGCTTAGACATCATTGACCCAGAGACAGCACTTCGCGCACATAGGAACCTGGGCACACTCGTATGCTCACCAGAGATGTTTCCTGGAACTAAGGACATAGCAAGGTGGCCGGGAGGGCTGCACTCTGTTTCCCACTCTGGAAGGAGCCTGACAGACACAGGAAGCTCTGGGCCCACGGAAACCCTTCTTTTCCAAACATGACCTGGACAAAGAGGAGTAGGACGGCCGCTAAAGGACCTCTCTCTTCCCCCTCGGAACTGAACCGAAAGCACGATGGCAATTTATGCGCCAATGATCACGCCCAAAACCAACAAATGAAAGAGGAAAGAAATACATCCGAAAAGCAGGAAATGCACCAATGGAAAGCGAGGCACTCCCGATTCCATGGGGACACAAACCACCAGCCATAGGATTCTCACTGTTCACACACGCAGCGCTGGCCAAGGAGGCTGAGCAGAAACCCTACTGCTCACTCCCGGGCACGGTCCTCTTGGACACACCGCCTCGTGATATGCTCACGCTGACCATGACATTGAGCATTCATTCGGGACAGGGTAGGGTAGCTTAGGCGCTCAAGCCATGCACATGTCACATGACGATGGCTAAGACATACCACACCCCTCCCACCCGCCCCGCCCCCCCAAAAGGAGCACTGAGACCTCTTTCAGACCGATAACTTTCAGAGAGGAGGGACAACGTTGGCTCTGGGTAGGCCCACTCCCAAGGGCTTAGAGTCACCAAGAATAGAGCACCAGGGTCTCTCTTGCCCACAGAGAGCCTCCTGCTGACTCTCATGCGCACGAGCTCTCTGTCCAACACAAAAGTCAGCCACTCACCTGAGACGTGAAGGCCACGACCACCATGTGGAGAGATGGTCGCACTGCAAGACACAACCAGAGGAGACATCCGTTTTAAGAGCTGGCCTCTGGCGTGGCTCTCAGTGCAGAACTACTGTGCGCCAAACACAACCGTGAACATGGAGGAGGCCACGTTCACGTAGCGGTGATCGGGGGGAGGCGCCTGGCATCCTCTCAAGGATCTGCCCGCCTCGAGAACCCAATCCCATCGCTGGGGAGAAACCTAGGACTCCCCAACATGGTGCCACCACAATGGCACCGTACTGGGCCTCAGCGTAATCCTATTGAGCATGATTTTTAAGTCATCACCTCACTTCAAGATTAAGGGTTGTCATCATTGACCCAACGCAGGCACTCTGCGGGCATCGGTACAACTGCACACTCGTTTGCTCACCAGAGATGTTTCCTGGGACTGAGGACAGAGCAAGGTGGGCTTGACGGCAGCACGGTCGCGGCTCTGGAAGGAGCCTGACAGACAGAGGCCAGGAAAGCTCCGGGCCAAATGAAGGCCATTGTTTTCGGAACATGACCTGGAAAAAGAGGAGTGACAGGGCTTCTAAAGGACCCATCTTGTTCCTATCAGACCTCAATTCTAAGGGAGCTTGCTCATTTATGCGCCAATGACCACGTCCATAACCAGGAAAGGAGAGAATGAATGAAACAACATGACCAAACAAACAAATAATAGGAATCACATAAAATAAAATGCACCATGGAAATGGGGGCACGAGGATTCCGCACCACCAACAAAAAAGAACCAGCAACAGGATTCTCACCACACACACCCTTAGGGTCTGCAAGAAAGGGGAAGAGGAGCCCTACTGCTCATGCCTGGGCGTGGTCCCCTTGGACACAGGAATCTGGCGCGATTCCAACACTGACCAGGACACTGAGCATCCACTCAGGTGAAGGTAGAGGAGGTTAGGCGCTCAAGCCACGCACATGTCACATGACACTGTCACGGGACCCCAAGAGAGCGCACTGAGCCCCCTTTCAGTCCGATTCCTTTCAGAGAGGAGGGACACGTTTGCCTTTGGGGCGGCCCGTTCCCAAGGGCTTAGAGTCACCAATTTACACAGCAGCAGGGTCTCTCTTGACCAAAGAGAGCCCCCTGCCTATTGTCATGCGCACGTGCTGTCTGTCCACACAAAAGTCAGCCACTCACCTGAGACGTGAAGGCCACGACCACCATGTGGAGAGATGGTCGCACTGCAAGACACAACCAGAGGAGAAACGTTTTGTTTTAAGAGTTGGCCTCTGGTGCCGCCATCTTGCACGTCCTACTGGGCACCAAAAACTCCGCTGTTCGCGGAGAAGGCGACGATCACCTGGAAGCGATCGGGGAGAGGCACGTGGCATCCTCTCAGGAATCTGCCTGCCTCCAGCTCCCAATCCCAACGCTGGGGGGAATCCTAAGACACCCCAGCACGGTGCCACCGATCTGTCACCCACAGTGGGCCTCAGCGTAATCCTATTGAGCAGGATTTTTGTCATCACCTCTCTTCAAGGCCCAGACCGCGTAGACATCATTGACCCAGAGACAGCACTTCGCGCACATAGGAACCTGGGCACACTCGTATGCTCACCAGAGATGTTTCCTGGAACTAAGGACATAGCAAGGTGGCCGGGAGGGCTGCACTCTGTTTCCCACTCTGGAAGGAGCCTGACAGACACAGGAAGCTCTGGGCCCACGGAAACCCTTCTTTTCCAAACATGACCTGGACAAAGAGGAGTAGGACGGCCGCTAAGGGACCTCTCTCTTCCCCCTCGGAACTGAACCGAAAGCACGATGGCAATTTATGCGCCAATGATCACGCCCAAAACCAACAAATGAAAGAGGAAAGAAATACATCCGAAAAGCAGGAAATGCACCAATGGAAAGCGAGGCACTCCCGATTCCATGGGGACACAAACCACCAGCCATAGGATTCTCACTGTTCACACACGCAGCGCTGGCCAAGGAGGCTGAGCAGAAACCCTACTGCTCACTCCCGGGCACGGTCCTCTTGGACACACCGCCTCGTGATATGCTCACGCTGACCATGACATTGAGCATTCATTCGGGACAGGGTAGGGTAGCTTAGGCGCTCAAGCCATGCACATGTCACATGACGATGGCTAAGACATACCACACCCCTCCCACCCGCCCCGCCCCCCCAAAAGGAGCACTGAGACCTCTTTCAGACCGATAACTTTCAGAGAGGAGGGACAACGTTGGCTCTGGGTAGGCCCACTCCCAAGGGCTTAGAGTCACCAAGAATAGAGCACCAGGGTCTCTCTTGCCCACAGAGAGCCTCCTGCTGACTCTCATGCGCACGAGCTCTCTGTCCAACACAAAAGTCAGCCACTCACCTGAGACGTGAAGGCCACGACCACCATGTGGAGAGATGGTCGCACTGCAAGACACAACCAGAGGAGACATCCGTTTTAAGAGCTGGCCTCTGGCGTGGCTCTCAGTGCAGAACTACTGTGCGCCAAACACAACCGTGAACATGGAGGAGGCCACGTTCACGTAGCGGTGATCGGGGGGAGGCGCGTGGCATCCTCTCAAGGATCTGCCCGCCTCGAGAACCCAATCCCATCGCTGGGGAGAAACCTAGGACTCCCCAACATGGTGCCACCACAATGGCACCGTACTGGGCCTCAGCGTAATCCTATTGAGCATGATTTTTAAGTCATCACCTCACTTCAAGATTAAGGGTTGTCATCATTGACCCAACGCAGGCACTCTGCGGGCATCGGTACAACTGCACACTCGTTTGCTCACCAGAGATGTTTCCTGGGACTGAGGACAGAGCAAGGTGGGCTTGACGGCTGCACGGTCGCGGCCTTGGAAGGAACCTGACAGACAGAGCCCAGGAAAGCTCCGGGCCAAATGAAGGCCATTGTTTTCGGAACATGACCTGGAAAAAGAGGAGTGACAGGGCTTCTAAAGGACCCATCTTGTTCCTATCAGACCTCAATTCTAAGGGAGCTTGCTCATTTATGCGCCAATGACCACGTCCAAAACCAGGAAAGGAGAGAATGAATGAAACAACATGACCAAACAAACAAATAATAGGAATCACATAAAATAAAATGCACCATGGAAATGGGGGCACTAGGATTCCGCACCACCAACAAAAAAGAACCAGCAACAGGATTCTCACCACACACACCCTTAGGGTCTGCAAGAAAGGGGAAGAGGAGCCCTACTGCTCATGCCTGGGCGTGGTCCCCTTGGACACAGGAATCTGGCGCGATTCCAACACTGACCAGGACACTGAGCATCCACTCAGGTGAAGGTAGAGGAGGTTAGGCGCTCAAGCCACGCACATGTCACATGACACTGCCACGGGACCCCAAGAGAGCGCACTGAGCCCCCTTTCAGTCCGATTCCTTTCAGAGAGGAGGGACACGTTTGCCTTTGGGGCGGCCCGTTCCCAAGGGCTTAGAGTCACCAATTTACACAGCACCAGGGTCTCTCTTGACCAAAGAGAGCCCCCTGCCTATTGTCATGCGCACGTGCTGTCTGTCCACACAAAAGTCAGCCACTCACCTGAGACGTGAAGGCCACGACCACCATGTGGAGAGATGGTCGCGCTGCAAGACACAACCAGAGGAGAAACGTTTTGTTTTAAGAGTTGGCCTCTGGTGCCGCCATCTTGCACGTCCTACTGGGCACCAAAAACTCCGCTGTTCGCGGAGAAGGCGACGATCACCTGGAAGCGATCGGGGAGAGGCACGTGGCATCCTCTCAGGAATCTGCCTGCCTCCAGCTCCCAATCCCAACGCTGGGGGGAATCCTAAGACACCCCAGCACGGTGCCACCGATCTGTCACCCACAGTGGGCCTCAGCGTAATCCTATTGAGCAGGATTTTTGTCATCACCTCTCTTCAAGGCCCAGACCGCTTAGACATCATTGACCCAGAGACAGCACTTCGCGCACATAGGAACCTGGGCACACTCGTATGCTCACCAGAGATGTTTCCTGGAACTAAGGACATAGCAAGGTGGCCGGGAGGGCTGCACTCTGTTTCCCACTCTGGAAGGAGCCTGACAGACACAGGAAGCTCTGGGCCCACGGAAACCCTTCTTTTCCAAACATGACCTGGACAAAGAGGAGTAGGACGGCCGCTAAAGGACCTCTCTCTTCCCCCTCGGAACTGAACCGAAAGCACGATGGCAATTTATGCGCCAATGATCACGCCCAAAACCAACAAATGAAAGAGGAAAGAAATACATCCGAAAAGCAGGAAATGCACCAATGGAAAGCGAGGCACTCCCGATTCCATGGGGACACAAACCACCAGCCATAGGATTCTCACTGTTCACACACGCAGCGCTGGCCAAGGAGGCTGAGCAGAAACCCTACTGCTCACTCCCGGGCACGGTCCTCTTGGACACACAGCGTCGTGATATGCTAACGCTGACCATGACATTGAGCATTCATTCGGCACAGGGCAGGGTAGCTTAGGCGCTCAAGCCATGCACATGTCACATGACGATGGCTAAGACATACCACACCCCTCCCACCCGCCCCGCCCCCCCAAAAAGAGCACTGAGACCTCTTTCAGACCGATAACTTTCAGAGAGGAGGGACAACTTTGGCTCTGGGTAGGCCCACTCCCAAGGGCTTAGAGTCACCAAGAATAGAGCACCAGGGTCTCTCTTGCCCACAGAGAGCCTCCTGCTGACTCTCATGCGCACGAGCTCTCTGTCCAACACAAAAGTCAGCCACTCACCTGAGACGTGAAGGCCACGACCACCATGTGGAGAGATGGTCGCACTGCAAGACACAACCAGAGGAGACATCCGTTTTAAGAGCTGGCCTCTGGCGTGGCTCTCAGTGCAGAACTACTGTGCGCCAAACACAACCGTGAACATGGAGGAGGCCACGTTCACGTAGCGGTGATCGGGGGGAGGCGCGTGGCATCCTCTCAAGGATCTGCCCGCCTCGAGAACCCAATCCCATCGCTGGGGAGAAACCTAGGACTCCCCAACATGGTGCCACCACAATGGCACCGTACTGGGCCTCAGCGTAATCCTATTGAGCATGATTTTTAAGTCATCACCTCACTTCAAGATTAAGGGTTGTCATCATTGACCCAACGCAGGCACTCTGCGGGCATCGGTACAACTGCACACTCGTTTGCTCACCAGAGATGTTTCCTGGGACTGAGGACAGAGCAAGGTGGGCTTGACGGCTGCACGGTCGCGGCCTTGGAAGGAACCTGACAGACAGAGCCCAGGAAAGCTCCGGGCCAAATGAAGGCCATTGTTTTCGGAACATGACCTGGAAAAAGAGGAGTGACAGGGCTTCTAAAGGACCCATCTTGTTCCTATCAGACCTCAATTCTAAGGGAGCTTGCTCATTTATGCGCCAATGACCACGTCCAAAACCAGGAAAGGAGAGAATGAATGAAACAACATGACCAAACAAACAAATAATAGGAATCACATAAAATAAAATGCACCATGGAAATGGGGGCACTAGGATTCCGCACCACCAACAAAAAAGAACCAGCAACAGGATTCTCACCACACACACCCTTAGGGTCTGCAAGAAAGGGGAAGAGGAGCCCTACTGCTCATGCCTGGGCGTGGTCCCCTTGGACACAGGAATCTGGCGCGATTCCAACACTGACCAGGACACTGAGCATCCACTCAGGTGAAGGTAGAGGAGGTTAGGCGCTCAAGCCACGCACATGTCACATGACACTGCCACGGGACCCCAAGAGAGCGCACTGAGCCCCCTTTCAGTCCGATTCCTTTCAGAGAGGAGGGACACGTTTGCCTTTGGGGCGGCCCGTTCCCAAGGGCTTAGAGTCACCAATTTACACAGCACCAGGGTCTCTCTTGACCAAAGAGAGCCCCCTGCCTATTGTCATGCGCACGTGCTGTCTGTCCACACAAAAGTCAGCCACTCACCTGAGACGTGAAGGCCACGACCACCATGTGGAGAGATGGTCGCGCTGCAAGACACAACCAGAGGAGAAACGTTTTGTTTTAAGAGTTGGCCTCTGGTGCCGCCATCTTGCACGTCCTACTGGGCACCAAAAACTCCGCTGTTCGCGGAGAAGGCGACGATCACCTGGAAGCGATCGGGGAGAGGCACGTGGCATCCTCTCAGGAATCTGCCTGCCTCCAGCTCCCAATCCCAACGCTGGGGGGAATCCTAAGACACCGCAGCACGGTGCCACCGATCTGTCACCCACAGTGGGCCTCAGCGTAATCCTATTGAGCAGGATTTTTGTCATCACCTCTCTTCAAGGCCCAGACCGCTTAGACATCATTGACCCAGAGACAGCACTTCACGCACATAGGAACCTGGGCACACTCGTATGCTCACCAGAGATGTTTCCTGGAACTAAGGACATAGCAAGGTGGCCGGGAGGGCTGCACTCTGTTTCCCACTCTGGAAGGAGCCTGACAGACACAGGAAGCTCTGGGCCCACGGAAACCCTTCTTTTCCAAACATGACCTGGACAAAGAGGAGTAGGACGGCCGCTAAAGGACCTCTCTCTTCCCCCTCGGAACTGAACCGAAAGCACGATGGCAATTTATGCGCCAATGATCACGCCCAAAACCAACAAATGAAAGAGGAAAGAAATACATCCGAAAAGCAGGAAATGCACCAATGGAAAGCGAGGCACTCCCGATTCCATGGGGACACAAACCACCAGCCATAGGATTCTCACTATTCACACACGCAGCGCTGGCCAAGGAGGCTGAGCAGAAACCCTACTGCTCACTCCCGGGCACGGTCCTCTTGGACACACCGCCTCGTGATATGCTCACGCTGACCATGACATTGAGCATTCATTCGGGACAGGGTAGGGTAGCTTAGGCGCTCAAGCCATGCACATGTCACATGACGATGGCTAAGACATACCACACCCCTCCCACCCGCCCCGCCCCCCCCAAAAGGAGCACTGAGACCTCTTTCAGACCGATAACTTTCAGAGAGGAGGGACAACGTTGGCTCTGGGTAGGCCCACTCCCAAGGGCTTAGAGTCACCAAGAATAGAGCACCAGGGTCTCTCTTGCCCACAGAGAGCCTCCTGCTGACTCTCATGCGCACGAGCTCTCTGTCCAACACAAAAGTCAGCCACTCACCTGAGACGTGAAGGCCACGACCACCATGTGGAGAGATGGTCGCACTGCAAGACACAACCAGAGGAGACATCCGTTTTAAGAGCTGGCCTCTGGCGTGGCTCTCAGTGCAGAACTACTGTGCGCCAAACACAACCGTGAACATGGAGGAGGCCACGTTCACGTAGCGGTGATCGGGGGGAGGCGCGTGGCATCCTCTCAAGGATCTGCCCGCCTCGAGAACCCAATCCCATCGCTGGGGAGAAACCTAGGACTCCCCAACATGGTGCCACCACAATGGCACCGTACTGGGCCTCAGCGTAATCCTATTGAGCATGATTTTTAAGTCATCACCTCACTTCAAGATTAAGGGTTGTCATCATTGACCCAACGCAGGCACTCTGCGGGCATCGGTACAACTGCACACTCGTTTGCTCACCAGAGATGTTTCCTGGGACTGAGGACAGAGCAAGGTGGGCTTGACGGCTGCATGGTCGCGGCCTTGGAAGGAACCTGACAGACAGAGCCCAGGAAAGCTCCGGGCCAAATGAAGGCCATTGTTTTCGGAACATGACCTGGAAAAAGAGGAGTGACAGGGCTTCTAAAGGACCCATCTTGTTCCTATCAGACCTCAATTCTAAGGGAGCTTGCTCATTTATGCGCCAATGACCACGTCCAAAACCAGGAAAGGAGAGAATGAATGAAACAACATGACCAAACAAACAAATAATAGGAATCACATAAAATAAAATGCACCATGGAAATGGGGGCACTAGGATTCCGCACCACCAACAAAAAAGAACCAGCAACAGGATTCTCACCACACACACCCTTAGGGTCTGCAAGAAAGGGGAAGAGGAGCCCTACTGCTCATGCCTGGGCGTGGTCCCCTTGGACACAGGAATCTGGCGCGATTCCAACACTGACCAGGACACTGAGCATCCACTCAGGTGAAGGTAGAGGAGGTTAGGCGCTCAAGCCACGCACATGTCACATGACACTGCCACGGGACCCCAAGAGAGCGCACTGAGCCCCCTTTCAGTCCGATTCCTTTCAGAGAGGAGGGACACGTTTGCCTTTGGGGCGGCCCGTTCCCAAGGGCTTAGAGTCACCAATTTACACAGCACCAGGGTCTCTCTTGACCAAAGAGAGCCCCCTGCCTATTGTCATGCGCACGTGCTGTCTGTCCACACAAAAGTCAGCCACTCACCTGAGACGTGAAGGCCACGACCACCATGTGGAGAGATGGTCGCGCTGCAAGACACAACCAGAGGAGAAACGTTTTGTTTTAAGAGTTGGCCTCTGGTGCCGCCATCTTGCACGTCCTACTGGGCACCAAAAACTCCGCTGTTCGCGGAGAAGGCGACGATCACCTGGAAGCGATCGGGGTGAGGCACGTGGCATCCTCTCAGGAATCTGCCTGCCTCCAGCTCCCAATCCCAACGCTGGGGGGAATCCTAAGACACCCCAGCACGGTGCCACCGATCTGTCACCCACAGTGGGCCTCAGCGTAATCCTATTGAGCAGGATTTTTGTCATCACCTCTCTTCAAGGCCCAGACCGCTTAGACATCATTGACCCAGAGACAGCACTTCGCGCACATAGGAACCTGGGCACACTCGTATGCTCACCAGAGATGTTTCCTGGAACTAAGGACATAGCAAGGTGGCCGGGAGGGCTGCACTCTGTTTCCCACTCTGGAAGGAGCCTGACAGACACAGGAAGCTCTGGGCCCACGGAAACCCTTCTTTTCCAAACATGACCTGGACAAAGAGGAGTAGGACGGCCGCTAAAGGACCTCTCTCTTCCCCCTCGGAACTGAACCGAAAGCACGATGGCAATTTATGCGCCAATGATCACGCCCAAAACCAACAAATGAAAGAGGAAAGAAATACATCCGAAAAGCAGGAAATGCACCAATGGAAAGCGAGGCACTCCCGATTCCATGGGGACACAAACCACCAGCCATAGGATTCTCACTGTTCACACACGCAGCGCTGGCCAAGGAGGCTGAGCAGAAACCCTACTGCTCACTCCCGGGCACGGTCCTCTTGGACACACCGCGTCGTGATATGCTAACGCTGACCATGCCATTGAGCATTCATTCGGCACAGGGCAGGGTAGCTTAGGCGCTCAAGCCATGCACATGTCACATGACGATGGCTAAGACATACCACACCCCTCCCACCCGCCCCGCCCCCCCAAAAAGAGCACTGAGACCTCTTTCAGACCGATAACTTTCAGAGAGGAGGGACAACTTTGGCTCTGGGTAGGCCCACTCCCAAGGGCTTAGAGTCACCAAGAATAGAGCACCAGGGTCTCTCTTGCCCACAGAGAGCCTCCTGCTGACTCTCATGCGCACGAGCTCTCTGTCCAACACAAAAGTCAGCCACTCACCTGAGACGTGAAGGCCACGACCACCATGTGGAGAGATGGTCGCACTGCAAGACACAACCAGAGGAGACATCCGTTTTAAGAGCTGGCCTCTGGCGTGGCTCTCAGTGCAGAACTACTGTGCGCCAAACACAACCGTGAACATGGAGGAGGCCACGTTCACGTAGCGGTGATCGGGGGGAGGCGCGTGGCATCCTCTCAAGGATCTGCCCGCCTCGAGAACCCAATCCCATCGCTGGGGAGAAACCTAGGACTCCCCAACATGGTGCCACCACAATGGCACCGTACTGGGCCTCAGCGTAATCCTATTGAGCATGATTTTTAAGTCATCACCTCACTTCAAGATTAAGGGTTGTCATCATTGACCCAACGCAGGCACTCTGCGGGCATCGGTACAACTGCACACTCGTTTGCTCACCAGAGATGTTTCCTGGGACTGAGGACAGAGCAAGGTGGGCTTGACGGCTGCACGGTCGCGGCCTTGGAAGGAACCTGACAGACAGAGCCCAGGAAAGCTCCGGGCCAAATGAAGGCCATTGTTTTCGGAACATGACCTGGAAAAAGAGGAGTGACAGGGCTTCTAAAGGACCCATCTTGTTCCTATCAGACCTCAATTCTAAGGGAGCTTGCTCATTTATGCGCCAATGACCACGTCCAAAACCAGGAAAGGAGAGAATGAATGAAACAACATGACCAAACAAACAAATAATAGGAATCACATAAAATAAAATGCACCATGGAAATGGGGGCACTAGGATTCCGCACCACCAACAAAAAAGAACCAGCAACAGGATTCTCACCACACACACCCTTAGGGTCTGCAAGAAAGGGGAAGAGGAGCCCTACTGCTCATGCCTGGGCGTGGTCCCCTTGGACACAGGAATCTGGCGCGATTCCAACACTGACCAGGACACTGAGCATCCACTCAGGTGAAGGTAGAGGAGGTTAGGCGCTCAAGCCACGCACATGTCACATGACACTGCCACGGGACCCCAAGAGAGCGCACTGAGCCCCCTTTCAGTCCGATTCCTTTCAGAGAGGAGGGACACGTTTGCCTTTGGGGCGGCCCGTTCCCAAGGGCTTAGAGTCACCAATTTACACAGCAGCAGGGTCTCTCTTGACCAAAGAGAGCCCCCTGCCTATTGTCATGCGCACGTGCTGTCTGTCCACACAAAAGTCAGCCACTCACCTGAGACGTGAAGGCCACGACCACCATGTGGAGAGATGGTCGCGCTGCAAGACACAACCAGAGGAGAAACGTTTTGTTTTAAGAGTTGGCCTCTGGTGCCGCCATCTTGCACGTCCTACTGGGCACCAAAAACTCCGCTGTTCGCGGAGAAGGCGACGATCACCTGGAAGCGATCGGGGAGAGGCACGTGGCATCCTCTCAGGAATCTGCCTGCCTCCAGCTCCCAATCCCAACGCTGGGGGGAATCCTAAGACACCCCAGCACGGTGCCACCGATCTGTCACCCACAGTGGGCCTCAGCGTAATCCTATTGAGCAGGATTTTTGTCATCACCTCTCTTCAAGGCCCAGACCGCTTAGACATCATTGACCCAGAGACAGCACTTCGCGCACATAGGAACCTGGGCACACTCGTATGCTCACCAGAGATGTTTCCTGGAACTAAGGACATAGCAAGGTGGCCGGGAGGGCTGCACTCTGTTTCCCACTCTGGAAGGAGCCTGACAGACACAGGAAGCTCTGGGCCCACGGAAACCCTTCTTTTCCAAACATGACCTGGACAAAGAGGAGTAGGACGGCCGCTAAAGGACCTCTCTCTTCCCCCTCGGAACTGAACCGAAAGCACGATGGCAATTTATGCGCCAATGATCACGCCCAAAACCAACAAATGAAAGAGGAAAGAAATACATCCGAAAAGCAGGAAATGCACCAATGGAAAGCGAGGCACTCCCGATTCCATGGGGACACAAACCACCAGCCATAGGATTCTCACTATTCACACACGCAGCGCTGGCCAAGGAGGCTGAGCAGAAACCCTACTGCTCACTCCCGGGCACGGTCCTCTTAGACACACCGCCTCGTGATATGCTCACGCTGACCATGACATTGAGCATTCATTCGGGACAGGGTAGGGTAGCTTAGGCGCTCAAGCCATGCACATGTCACATGACGATGGCTAAGACATACCACACCCCTCCCACCCGCCCCGCCCCCCCAAAAAGGAGCACTGAGACCTCTTTCAGACCGATAACTTTCAGAGAGGAGGGACAACGTTGGCTCTGGGTAGGCCCACTCCCAAGGGCTTAGAGTCACCAAGAATAGAGCACCAGGGTCTCTCTTGCCCACAGAGAGCCTCCTGCTGACTCTCATGCGCACGAGCTCTCTGTCCAACACAAAAGTCAGCCACTCACCTGAGACGTGAAGGCCACGACCACCATGTGGAGAGATGGTCGCACTGCAAGACACAACCAGAGGAGACATCCGTTTTAAGAGCTGGCCTCTGGCGTGGCTCTCAGTGCAGAACTACTGTGCGCCAAACACAACCGTGAACATGGAGGAGGCCACGTTCACGTAGCGGTGATCGGGGGGAGGCGCGTGGCATCCTCTCAAGGATCTGCCCGCCTCGAGAACCCAATCCCATCGCTGGGGAGAAACCTAGGACTCCCCAACATGGTGCCACCACAATGGCACCGTACTGGGCCTCAGCGTAATCCTATTGAGCATGATTTTTAAGTCATCACCTCACTTCAAGATTAAGGGTTGTCATCATTGACCCAACGCAGGCACTCTGCGGGCATCGGTACAACTGCACACTCGTTTGCTCACCAGAGATGTTTCCTGGGACTGAGGACAGAGCAAGGTGGGCTTGACGGCTGCACGGTCCCGGCTCTGGAAGGAGCCTGACAGACAGAGCCCAGGAAAGCTCCGGGCCAAATGAAGGCCATTGTTTTCGGAACATGACCTGGAAAAAGAGGAGTGACAGGGCTTCTAAAGGACCCATCTTGTTCCTATCAGACCTCAATTCTAAGGGAACTTGCTCA
The DNA here is from genome assembly GCF_963259705.1 of Myotis daubentonii. NCBI lineage: Eukaryota > Metazoa > Chordata > Mammalia > Chiroptera > Vespertilionidae > Myotis > Myotis daubentonii. The sequence goes on along the minus strand of NC_081860.1, from coordinate 17,851,714 downwards.
TTTATGCGCCAATGACCACGTCCAAAACCAGGAAAGGAGAGAATGAATGAAACAACATGACCAAACAAACAAATAATAGGAATCACATAAAATAAAATGCACCATGGAAATGGGGGCACTAGGATTCCGCACCACCAACAAAAAAGAACCAGCAACAGGATTCTCACCACACACACCCTTAGGGTCTGCAAGAAAGGGGAAGAGGAGCCCTACTGCTCATGCCTGGGCGTGGTCCCCTTGGACACAGGAATCTGGCGCGATTCCAACACTGACCAGGACACTGAGCATCCACTCAGGTGAAGGTAGAGGAGGTTAGGCGCTCAAGCCACGCACATGTCACATGACACTGCCACGGGACCCCAAGAGAGCGCACTGAGCCCCCTTTCAGTCCGATTCCTTTCAGAGAGGAGGGACACGTTTGCCTTTGGGGCGGCCCGTTCCCAAGGGCTTAGAGTCACCAATTTACACAGCACCAGGGTCTCTCTTGACCAAAGAGAGCCCCCTGCCTATTGTCATGCGCACGTGCTGTCTGTCCACACAAAAGTCAGCCACTCACCTGAGACGTGAAGGCCACGACCACCATGTGGAGAGATGGTCGCGCTGCAAGACACAACCAGAGGAGAAACGTTTTGTTTTAAGAGTTGGCCTCTGGTGCCGCCATCTTGCACGTCCTACTGGGCACCAAAAACTCCGCTGTTCGCGGAGAAGGCGACGATCACCTGGAAGCGATCGGGGAGAGGCACGTGGCATCCTCTCAGGAATCTGCCTGCCTCCAGCTCCCAATCCCAACGCTGGGGGGAATCCTAAGACACCCCAGCACGGTGCCACCGATCTGTCACCCACAGTGGGCCTCAGCGTAATCCTATTGAGCAGGATTTTTGTCATCACCTCTCTTCAAGGCCCAGACCGCTTAGACATCATTGACCCAGAGACAGCACTTCGCGCACATAGGAACCTGGGCACACTCGTATGCTCACCAGAGATGTTTCCTGGAACTAAGGACATAGCAAGGTGGCCGGGAGGGCTGCACTCTGTTTCCCACTCTGGAAGGAGCCTGACAGACACAGGAAGCTCTGGGCCCACGGAAACCCTTCTTTTCCAAACATGACCTGGACAAAGAGGAGTAGGACGGCCGCTAAGGGACCTCTCTCTTCCCCCTCGGAACTGAACCGAAAGCACGATGGCAATTTATGCGCCAATGATCACGCCCAAAACCAACAAATGAAAGAGGAAAGAAATACATCCGAAAAGCAGGAAATGCACCAATGGAAAGCGAGGCACTCCCGATTCCATGGGGACACAAACCACCAGCCATAGGATTCTCACTGTTCACACACGCAGCGCTGGCCAAGGAGGCTGAGCAGAAACCCTACTGCTCACTCCCGGGCACGGTCCTCTTGGACACACCGCCTCGTGATATGCTCACGCTGACCATGACATTGAGCATTCATTCGGGACAGGGTAGGGTAGCTTAGGCGCTCAAGCCATGCACATGTCACATGACGATGGCTAAGACATACCACACCCCTCCCACCCGCCCCGCCCCCCCAAAAGGAGCACTGAGACCTCTTTCAGACCGATAACTTTCAGAGAGGAGGGACAACGTTGGCTCTGGGTAGGCCCACTCCCAAGGGCTTAGAGTCACCAAGAATAGAGCACCAGGGTCTCTCTTGCCCACAGAGAGCCTCCTGCTGACTCTCATGCGCACGAGCTCTCTGTCCAACACAAAAGTCAGCCACTCACCTGAGACGTGAAGGCCACGACCACCATGTGGAGAGATGGTCGCACTGCAAGACACAACCAGAGGAGACATCCGTTTTAAGAGCTGGCCTCTGGCGTGGCTCTCAGTGCAGAACTACTGTGCGCCAAACACAACCGTGAACATGGAGGAGGCCACGTTCACGTAGCGGTGATCGGGGGGAGGCGCGTGGCATCCTCTCAAGGATCTGCCCGCCTCGAGAACCCAATCCCATCGCTGGGGAGAAACCTAGGACTCCCCAACATGGTGCCACCACAATGGCACCGTACTGGGCCTCAGCGTAATCCTATTGAGCATGATTTTTAAGTCATCACCTCACTTCAAGATTAAGGGTTGTCATCATTGACCCAACGCAGGCACTCTGCGGGCATCGGTACAACTGCACACTCGTTTGCTCACCAGAGATGTTTCCTGGGACTGAGGACAGAGCAAGGTGGGCTTGACGGCTGCACGGTCGCGGCTCTGGAAGGAGCCTGACAGACAGAGCCCAGGAAAGCTCCGGGCCAAATGAAGGCCATTGTTTTCGGAACATGACCTGGAAAAAGAGGAGTGACAGGGCTTCTAAAGGACCCATCTTGTTCCTATCAGACCTCAATTCTAAGGGAACTTGCTCATTTATGCGCCAATGACCACGTCCAAAACCAGGAAAGGAGAGAATGAATGAAACAACATGACCAAACAAACAAATAATAGGAATCACATAAAATAAAATGCACCATGGAAATGGGGGCACTAGGATTCCGCACCACCAACAAAAAAGAACCAGCAACAGGATTCTCACCACACACACCCTTAGGGTCTGCAAGAAAGGGGAAGAGGAGCCCTACTGCTCATGCCTGGGCGTGGTCCCCTTGGACACAGGAATCTGGCGCGATTCCAACACTGACCAGGACACTGAGCATCCACTCAGGTGAAGGTAGAGGAGGTTAGGCGCTCAAGCCACGCACATGTCACATGACACTGCCACGGGACCCCAAGAGAGCGCACTGAGCCCCCTTTCAGTCCGATTCCTTTCAGAGAGGAGGGACACGTTTGCCTTTGGGGCGGCCCGTTCCCAAGGGCTTAGAGTCACCAATTTACACAGCACCAGGGTCTCTCTTGACCAAAGAGAGCCCCCTGCCTATTGTCATGCGCACGTGCTGTCTGTCCACACAAAAGTCAGCCACTCACCTGAGACGTGAAGGCCACGACCACCATGTGGAGAGATGGTCGCGCTGCAAGACACAACCAGAGGAGAAACGTTTTGTTTTAAGAGTTGGCCTCTGGTGCCGCCATCTTGCACGTCCTACTGGGCACCAAAAACTCCGCTGTTCGCGGAGAAGGCGACGATCACCTGGAAGCGATCGGGGTGAGGCACGTGGCATCCTCTCAGGAATCTGCCTGCCTCCAGCTCCCAATCCCAACGCTGGGGGGAATCCTAAGACACCCCAGCACGGTGCCACCGATCTGTCACCCACAGTGGGCCTCAGCGTAATCCTATTGAGCAGGATTTTTGTCATCACCTCTCTTCAAGGCCCAGACCGCTTAGACATCATTGACCCAGAGACAGCACTTCGCGCACATAGGAACCTGGGCACACTCGTATGCTCACCAGAGATGTTTCCTGGAACTAAGGACATAGCAAGGTGGCCGGGAGGGCTGCACTCTGTTTCCCACTCTGGAAGGAGCCTGACAGACACAGGAAGCTCTGGGCCCACGGAAACCCTTCTTTTCCAAACATGACCTGGACAAAGAGGAGTAGGACGGCCGCTAAAGGACCTCTCTCTTCCCCCTCGGAACTGAACCGAAAGCACGATGGCAATTTATGCGCCAATGATCACGCCCAAAACCAACAAATGAAAGAGGAAAGAAATACATCCGAAAAGCAGGAAATGCACCAATGGAAAGCGAGGCACTCCCGATTCCATGGGGACACAAACCACCAGCCATAGGATTCTCACTGTTCACACACGCAGCGCTGGCCAAGGAGGCTGAGCAGAAACCCTACTGCTCACTCCCGGGCACGGTCCTCTTGGACACACCGCGTCGTGATATGCTAACGCTGACCATGCCATTGAGCATTCATTCGGCACAGGGCAGGGTAGCTTAGGCGCTCAAGCCATGCACATGTCACATGACGATGGCTAAGACATACCACACCCCTCCCACCCGCCCCGCCCCCCCAAAAAGAGCACTGAGACCTCTTTCAGACCGATAACTTTCAGAGAGGAGGGACAACTTTGGCTCTGGGTAGGCCCACTCCCAAGGGCTTAGAGTCACCAAGAATAGAGCACCAGGGTCTCTCTTGCCCACAGAGAGCCTCCTGCTGACTCTCATGCGCACGAGCTCTCTGTCCAACACAAAAGTCAGCCACTCACCTGAGACGTGAAGGCCACGACCACCATGTGGAGAGATGGTCGCACTGCAAGACACAACCAGAGGAGACATCCGTTTTAAGAGCTGGCCTCTGGCGTGGCTCTCAGTGCAGAACTACTGTGCGCCAAACACAACCGTGAACATGGAGGAGGCCACGTTCACGTAGCGGTGATCGGGGGGAGGCGCGTGGCATCCTCTCAAGGATCTGCCCGCCTCGAGAACCCAATCCCATCGCTGGGGAGAAACCTAGGACTCCCCAACATGGTGCCACCACAATGGCACCGTACTGGGCCTCAGCGTAATCCTATTGAGCATGATTTTTAAGTCATCACCTCACTTCAAGATTAAGGGTTGTCATCATTGACCCAACGCAGGCACTCTGCGGGCATCGGTACAACTGCACACTCGTTTGCTCACCAGAGATGTTTCCTGGGACTGAGGACAGAGCAAGGTGGGCTTGACGGCTGCACGGTCGCGGCCTTGGAAGGAACCTGACAGACAGAGCCCAGGAAAGCTCCGGGCCAAATGAAGGCCATTGTTTTCGGAACATGACCTGGAAAAAGAGGAGTGACAGGGCTTCTAAAGGACCCATCTTGTTCCTATCAGACCTCAATTCTAAGGGAGCTTGCTCATTTATGCGCCAATGACCACGTCCAAAACCAGGAAAGGAGAGAATGAATGAAACAACATGACCAAACAAACAAATAATAGGAATCACATAAAATAAAATGCACCATGGAAATGGGGGCACGAGGATTCCGCACCACCAACAAAAAAGAACCAGCAACAGGATTCTCACCACACACACCCTTAGGGTCTGCAAGAAAGGGGAAGAGGAGCCCTACTGCTCATGCCTGGGCGTGGTCCCCTTGGACACAGGAATCTGGCGCGATTCCAACACTGACCAGGACACTGAGCATCCACTCAGGTGAAGGTAGAGGAGGTTAGGCGCTCAAGCCACGCACATGTCACATGACACTGCCACGGGACCCCAAGAGAGCGCACTGAGCCCCCTTTCAGTCCGATTCCTTTCAGAGAGGAGGGACACGTTTGCCTTTGGGGCGGCCCGTTCCCAAGGGCTTAGAGTCACCAATTTACACAGCAGCAGGGTCTCTCTTGACCAAAGAGAGCCCCCTGCCTATTGTCATGCGCACGTGCTGTCTGTCCACACAAAAGTCAGCCACTCACCTGAGACGTGAAGGCCACGACCACCATGTGGAGAGATGGTCGCGCTGCAAGACACAACCAGAGGAGAAACGTTTTGTTTTAAGAGTTGGCCTCTGGTGCCGCCATCTTGCACGTCCTACTGGGCACCAAAAACTCCGCTGTTCGCGGAGAAGGCGACGATCACCTGGAAGCGATCGGGGAGAGGCACGTGGCATCCTCTCAGGAATCTGCCTGCCTCCAGCTCCCAATCCCAACGCTGGGGGGAATCCTAAGACACCCCAGCACGGTGCCACCGATCTGTCACCCACAGTGGGCCTCAGCGTAATCCTATTGAGCAGGATTTTTGTCATCACCTCTCTTCAAGGCCCAGACCGCTTAGACATCATTGACCCAGAGACAGCACTTCGCGCACATAGGAACCTGGGCACACTCGTATGCTCACCAGAGATGTTTCCTGGAACTAAGGACATAGCAAGGTGGCCGGGAGGGCTGCACTCTGTTTCCCACTCTGGAAGGAGCCTGACAGACACAGGAAGCTCTGGGCCCACGGAAACCCTTCTTTTCCAAACATGACCTGGACAAAGAGGAGTAGGACGGCCGTTAAAGGACCTCTCTCTTCCCCCTCGGAACTGAACCGAAAGCACGATGGCAATTTATGCGCCAATGATCACGCCCAAAACCAACAAATGAAAGAGGAAAGAAATACATCCGAAAAGCAGGAAATGCACCAATGGAAAGCGAGGCACTCCCGATTCCATGGGGACACAAACCACCAGCCATAGGATTCTCACTATTCACACACGCAGCGCTGGCCAAGGAGGCTGAGCAGAAACCCTACTGCTCACTCCCGGGCACGGTCCTCTTAGACACACCGCCTCGTGATATGCTCACGCTGACCATGACATTGAGCATTCATTCGGGACAGGGTAGGGTAGCTTAGGCGCTCAAGCCATGCACATGTCACATGACGATGGCTAAGACATACCACACCCCTCCCACCCGCCCCGCCCCCCCCAAAAGGAGCACTGAGACCTCTTTCAGACCGATAACTTTCAGAGAGGAGGGACAACGTTGGCTCTGGGTAGGCCCACTCCCAAGGGCTTAGAGTCACCAAGAATAGAGCACCAGGGTCTCTCTTGCCCACAGAGAGCCTCCTGCTGACTCTCATGCGCACGAGCTCTCTGTCCAACACAAAAGTCAGCCACTCACCTGAGACGTGAAGGCCACGACCACCATGTGGAGAGATGGTCGCACTGCAAGACACAACCAGAGGAGACATCCGTTTTAAGAGCTGGCCTCTGGCGTGGCTCTCAGTGCAGAACTACTGTGCGCCAAACACAACCGTGAACATGGAGGAGGCCACGTTCACGTAGCGGTGATCGGGGGGAGGCGCGTGGCATCCTCTCAAGGATCTGCCCGCCTCGAGAACCCAATCCCATCGCTGGGGAGAAACCTAGGACTCCCCAACATGGTGCCACCACAATGGCACCGTACTGGGCCTCAGCGTAATCCTATTGAGCATGATTTTTAAGTCATCACCTCACTTCAAGATTAAGGGTTGTCATCATTGACCCAACGCAGGCACTCTGCGGGCATCGGTACAACTGCACACTCGTTTGCTCACCAGAGATGTTTCCTGGGACTGAGGACAGAGCAAGGTGGGCTTGACGGCTGCACGGTCCCGGCTCTGGAAGGAGCCTGACAGACAGAGCCCAGGAAAGCTCCGGGCCAAATGAAGGCCATTGTTTTCGGAACATGACCTGGAAAAAGAGGAGTGACAGGGCTTCTAAAGGACCCATCTTGTTCCTATCAGACCTCAATTCTAAGGGAACTTGCTCATTTATGCGCCAATGACCACGTCCAAAACCAGGAAAGGAGAGAATGAATGAAACAACATGACCAAACAAACAAATAATAGGAATCACATAAAATAAAATGCACCATGGAAATGGGGGCACTAGGATTCCGCACCACCAACAAAAAAGAACCAGCAACAGGATTCTCACCACACACACCCTTAGGGTCTGCAAGAAAGGGGAAGAGGAGCCCTACTGCTCATGCCTGGGCGTGGTCCCCTTGGACACAGGAATCTGGCGCGATTCCAACACTGACCAGGACACTGAGCATCCACTCAGGTGAAGGTAGAGGAGGTTAGGCGCTCAAGCCACGCACATGTCACATGACACTGCCACGGGACCCCAAGAGAGCGCACTGAGCCCCCTTTCAGTCCGATTCCTTTCAGAGAGGAGGGACACGTTTGCCTTTGGGGCGGCCCGTTCCCAAGGGCTTAGAGTCACCAATTTACACAGCACCAGGGTCTCTCTTGACCAAAGAGAGCCCCCTGCCTATTGTCATGCGCACGTGCTGTCTGTCCACACAAAAGTCAGCCACTCACCTGAGACGTGAAGGCCACGACCACCATGTGGAGAGATGGTCGCGCTGCAAGACACAACCAGAGGAGAAACGTTTTGTTTTAAGAGTTGGCCTCTGGTGCCGCCATCTTGCACGTCCTACTGGGCACCAAAAACTCCGCTGTTCGCGGAGAAGGCGACGATCACCTGGAAGCGATCGGGGAGAGGCACGTGGCATCCTCTCAGGAATCTGCCTGCCTCCAGCTCCCAATCCCAACGCTGGGGGGAATCCTAAGACACCCCAGCACGGTGCCACCGATCTGTCACCCACAGTGGGCCTCAGCGTAATCCTATTGAGCAGGATTTTTGTCATCACCTCTCTTCAAGGCCCAGACCGCTTAGACATCATTGACCCAGAGACAGCACTTCGCGCACATAGGAACCTGGGCACACTCGTATGCTCACCAGAGATGTTTCCTGGAACTAAGGACATAGCAAGGTGGCCGGGAGGGCTGCACTCTGTTTCCCACTCTGGAAGGAGCCTGACAGACACAGGAAGCTCTGGGCCCACGGAAACCCTTCTTTTCCAAACATGACCTGGACAAAGAGGAGTAGGACGGCCGCTAAGGGACCTCTCTCTTCCCCCTCGGAACTGAACCGAAAGCACGATGGCAATTTATGCGCCAATGATCACGCCCAAAACCAACAAATGAAAGAGGAAAGAAATACATCCGAAAAGCAGGAAATGCACCAATGGAAAGCGAGGCACTCCCGATTCCATGGGGACACAAACCACCAGCCATAGGATTCTCACTGTTCACACACGCAGCGCTGGCCAAGGAGGCTGAGCAGAAACCCTACTGCTCACTCCCGGGCACGGTCCTCTTGGACACACCGCCTCGTGATATGCTCACGCTGACCATGACATTGAGCATTCATTCGGGACAGGGTAGGGTAGCTTAGGCGCTCAAGCCATGCACATGTCACATGACGATGGCTAAGACATACCACACCCCTCCCACCCGCCCCGCCCCCCCAAAAGGAGCACTGAGACCTCTTTCAGACCGATAACTTTCAGAGAGGAGGGACAACGTTGGCTCTGGGTAGGCCCACTCCCAAGGGCTTAGAGTCACCAAGAATAGAGCACCAGGGTCTCTCTTGCCCACAGAGAGCCTCCTGCTGACTCTCATGCGCACGAGCTCTCTGTCCAACACAAAAGTCAGCCACTCACCTGAGACGTGAAGGCCACGACCACCATGTGGAGAGATGGTCGCACTGCAAGACACAACCAGAGGAGACATCCGTTTTAAGAGCTGGCCTCTGGCGTGGCTCTCAGTGCAGAACTACTGTGCGCCAAACACAACCGTGAACATGGAGGAGGCCACGTTCACGTAGCGGTGATCGGGGGGAGGCGCGTGGCATCCTCTCAAGGATCTGCCCGCCTCGAGAACCCAATCCCATCGCTGGGGAGAAACCTAGGACTCCCCAACATGGTGCCACCACAATGGCACCGTACTGGGCCTCAGCGTAATCCTATTGAGCATGATTTTTAAGTCATCACCTCACTTCAAGATTAAGGGTTGTCATCATTGACCCAACGCAGGCACTCTGCGGGCATCGGTACAACTGCACACTCGTTTGCTCACCAGAGATGTTTCCTGGGACTGAGGACAGAGCAAGGTGGGCTTGACGGCTGCACGGTCGCGGCTCTGGAAGGAGCCTGACAGACAGAGCCCAGGAAAGCTCCGGGCCAAATGAAGGCCATTGTTTTCGGAACATGACCTGGAAAAAGAGGAGTGACAGGGCTTCTAAAGGACCCATCTTGTTCCTATCAGACCTCAATTCTAAGGGAACTTGCTCATTTATGCGCCAATGACCACGTCCAAAACCAGGAAAGGAGAGAATGAATGAAACAACATGACCAAACAAACAAATAATAGGAATCACATAAAATAAAATGCACCATGGAAATGGGGGCACTAGGATTCCGCACCACCAACAAAAAAGAACCAGCAACAGGATTCTCACCACACACACCCTTAGGGTCTGCAAGAAAGGGGAAGAGGAGCCCTACTGCTCATGCCTGGGCGTGGTCCCCTTGGACACAGGAATCTGGCGCGATTCCAACACTGACCAGGACACTGAGCATCCACTCAGGTGAAGGTAGAGGAGGTTAGGCGCTCAAGCCACGCACATGTCACATGACACTGCCACGGGACCCCAAGAGAGCGCACTGAGCCCCCTTTCAGTCCGATTCCTTTCAGAGAGGAGGGACACGTTTGCCTTTGGGGCGGCCCGTTCCCAAGGGCTTAGAGTCACCAATTTACACAGCAGCAGGGTCTCTCTTGACCAAAGAGAGCCCCCTGCCTATTGTCATGCGCACGTGCTGTCTGTCCACACAAAAGTCAGCCACTCACCTGAGACGTGAAGGCCACGACCACCATGTGGAGAGATGGTCGCACTGCAAGACACAACCAGAGGAGAAACGTTTTGTTTTAAGAGTTGGCCTCTGGTGCCGCCATCTTGCACGTCCTACTGGGCACCAAAAACTCCGCTGTTCGCGGAGAAGGCGACGATCACCTGGAAGCGATCGGGGAGAGGCACGTGGCATCCCCTCAGGAATCTGCCTGCCTCCAGCTCCCAATCCCAACGCTGGGGGGAATCCTAAGACACCCCAGCACGGTGCCACCAATCTGTCACCCACAGTGGGCCTCAGCGTAATCCTATTGAGCAGGATTTTTGTCATCACCTCTCTTCAAGGCCCAGACCGCTTAGACATCATTGACCCAGAGACAGCACTTCGCGCACATAGGAACCTGGGCACACTCGTATGCTCACCAGAGATGTTTCCTGGAACTAAGGACATAGCAAGGTGGCCGGGAGGGCTGCACTCTGTTTCCCACTCTGGAAGGAGCCTGACAGACACAGGAAGCTCTGGGCCCACGGAAACCCTTCTTTTCCAAACATGACCTGGACAAAGAGGAGTAGGACGGCCGCTAAAGGACCTCTCTCTTCCCCCTCGGAACTGAACCGAAAGCACGATGGCAATTTATGCGCCAATGATCACGCCCAAAACCAACAAATGAAAGAGGAAAGAAATACATCCGAAAAGCAGGAAATGCACCAATGGAAAGCGAGGCACTCCCGATTCCATGGGGACACAAACCACCAGCCATAGGATTCTCACTGTTCACACACGCAGCGCTGGCCAAGGAGGCTGAGCAGAAACCCTACTGCTCACTCCCGGGCACGGTCCTCTTGGACACACCGCCTCGTGATATGCTCACGCTGACCATGACATTGAGCATTCATTCGGGACAGGGTAGGGTAGCTTAGGCGCTCAAGCCATGCACATGTCACATGACGATGGCTAAGACATACCACACCCCTCCCACCCGCCCCGCCCCCCCCAAAAGGAGCACTGAGACCTCTTTCAGACCGATAACTTTCAGAGAGGAGGGACAACGTTGGCTCTGGGTAGGCCCACTCCCAAGGGCTTAGAGTCACCAAGAATAGAGCACCAGGGTCTCTCTTGCCCACAGAGAGCCTCCTGCTGACTCTCATGCGCACGAGCTCTCTGTCCAACACAAAAGTCAGCCACTCACCTGAGACGTGAAGGCCACGACCACCATGTGGAGAGATGGTCGCACTGCAAGACACAACCAGAGGAGACATCCGTTTTAAGAGCTGGCCTCTGGCGTGGCTCTCAGTGCAGAACTACTGTGCGCCAAACACAACCGTGAACATGGAGGAGGCCACGTTCACGTAGCGGTGATCGGGGGGAGGCGCGTGGCATCCTCTCAAGGATCTGCCCGCCTCGAGAACCCAATCCCATCGCTGGGGAGAAACCTAGGACTCCCCAACATGGTGCCACCACAATGGCACCGTACTGGGCCTCAGCGTAATCCTATTGAGCATGATTTTTAAGTCATCACCTCACTTCAAGATTAAGGGTTGTCATCATTGACCCAACGCAGGCACTCTGCGGGCATCGGTACAACTGCACACTCGTTTGCTCACCAGAGATGTTTCCTGGGACTGAGGACAGAGCAAGGTGGGCTTGACGGCTGCACGGTCGCGGCCTTGGAAGGAACCTGACAGACAGAGCCCAGGAAAGCTCCGGGCCAAATGAAGGCCATTGTTTTCGGAACATGACCTGGAAAAAGAGGAGTGACAGGGCTTCTAAAGGACCCATCTTGTTCCTATCAGACCTCAATTCTAAGGGAGCTTGCTCATTTATGCGCCAATGACCACGTCCAAAACCAGGAAAGGAGAGAATGAATGAAACAACATGACCAAACAAACAAATAATAGGAATCACATAAAATAAAATGCACCATGGAAATGGGGGCACGAGGATTCCGCACCACCAACAAAAAAGAACCAGCAACAGGATTCTCACCACACACACCCTTAGGGTCTGCAAGAAAGGGGAAGAGGAGCCCTACTGCTCATGCCTGGGCGTGGTCCCCTTGGACACAGGAATCTGGCGCGATTCCAACACTGACCAGGACACTGAGCATCCACTCAGGTGAAGGTAGAGGAGGTTAGGCGCTCAAGCCACGCACATGTCACATGACACTGTCACGGGACCCCAAGAGAGCGCACTGAGCCCCCTTTCAGTCCGATTCCTTTCAGAGAGGAGGGACACGTTTGCCTTTGGGGCGGCCCGTTCCCAAGGGCTTAGAGTCACCAATTTACACAGCAGCAGGGTCTCTCTTGACCAAAGAGAGCCCCCTGCCTATTGTCATGCGCACGTGCTGTCTGTCCACACAAAAGTCAGCCACTCACCTGAGACGTGAAGGCCACGACCACCATGTGGAGAGATGGTCGCGCTGCAAGACACAACCAGAGGAGAAACGTTTTGTTTTAAGAGTTGGCCTCTGGTGCCGCCATCTTGCACGTCCTACTGGGCACCAAAAACTCCGCTGTTCGCGGAGAAGGCGACGATCACCTGGAAGCGATCGGGGAGAGGCACGTGGCATCCTCTCAGGAATCTGCCTGCCTCCAGCTCCCAATCCCAACGCTGGGGGGAATCCTAAGACACCCCAGCACGGTGCCACCGATCTGTCACCCACAGTGGGCCTCAGCGTAATCCTATTGAGCAGGATTTTTGTCATCACCTCTCTTCAAGGCCCAGACCGCTTAGACATCATTGACCCAGAGACAGCACTTCGCGCACATAGGAACCTGGGCACACTCGTATGCTCACCAGAGATGTTTCCTGGAACTAAGGACATAGCAAGGTGGCCGGGAGGGCTGCACTCTGTTTCCCACTCTGGAAGGAGCCTGACAGACACAGGAAGCTCTGGGCCCACGGAAACCCTTCTTTTCCAAACATGACCTGGACAAAGAGGAGTAGGACGGCCGCTAAGGGACCTCTCTCTTCCCCCTCGGAACTGAACCGAAAGCACGATGGCAATTTATGCGCCAATGATCACGCCCAAAACCAACAAATGAAAGAGGAAAGAAATACATCCGAAAAGCAGGAAATGCACCAATGGAAAGCGAGGCACTCCCGATTCCATGGGGACACAAACCACCAGCCATAGGATTCTCACTGTTCACACACGCAGCGCTGGCCAAGGAGGCTGAGCAGAAACCCTACTGCTCACTCCCGGGCACGGTCCTCTTGGACACACCGCCTCGTGATATGCTCACGCTGACCATGACATTGAGCATTCATTCGGGACAGGGTAGGGTAGCTTAGGCGCTCAAGCCATGCACATGTCACATGACGATGGCTAAGACATACCACAACCCTCCCACCCGCCCCGCCCCCCCCAAAAGGAGCACTGAGACCTCTTTCAGACCGATAACTTTCAGAGAGGAGGGACAACGTTGGCTCTGGGTAGGCCCACTCCCAAGGGCTTAGAGTCACCAAGAATAGAGCACCAGGGTCTCTCTTGCCCACAGAGAGCCTCCTGCTGACTCTCATGCGCACGAGCTCTCTGTCCAACACAAAAGTCAGCCACTCACCTGAGACGTGAAGGCCACGACCACCATGTGGAGAGATGGTCGCACTGCAAGACACAACCAGAGGAGACATCCGTTTTAAGAGCTGGCCTCTGGCGTGGCTCTCAGTGCAGAACTACTGTGCGCCAAACACAACCGTGAACATGGAGGAGGCCACGTTCACGTAGCGGTGATCGGGGGGAGGCGCGTGGCATCCTCTCAAGGATCTGCCCGCCTCGAGAACCCAATCCCATCGCTGGGGAGAAACCTAGGACTCCCCAACATGGTGCCACCACAATGGCACCGTACTGGGCCTCAGCGTAATCCTATTGAGCATGATTTTTAAGTCATCACCTCACTTCAAGATTAAGGGTTGTCATCATTGACCCAACGCAGGCACTCTGCGGGCATCGGTACAACTGCACACTCGTTTGCTCACCAGAGATGTTTCCTGGGACTGAGGACAGAGCAAGGTGGGCTTGACGGCTGCACGGTCCCGGCTCTGGAAGGAGCCTGACAGACAGAGCCCAGGAAAGCTCCGGGCCAAATGAAGGCCATTGTTTTCGGAACATGACCTGGAAAAAGAGGAGTGACAGGGCTTCTAAAGGACCCATCTTGTTCCTATCAGACCTCAATTCTAAGGGAACTTGCTCATTTATGCGCCAATGACCACGTCCAAAACCAGGAAAGGAGAGAATGAATGAAACAACATGACCAAACAAACAAATAATAGGAATCACATAAAATAAAATGCACCATGGAAATGGGGGCACTAGGATTCCGCACCACCAACAAAAAAGAACCAGCAACAGGATTCTCACCACACACACCCTTAGGGTCTGCAAGAAAGGGGAAGAGGAGCCCTACTGCTCATGCCTGGGCGTGGTCCCCTTGGACACAGGAATCTGGCGCGATTCCAACACTGACCAGGACACTGAGCATCCACTCAGGTGAAGGTAGAGGAGGTTAGGCGCTCAAGCCACGCACATGTCACATGACACTGCCACGGGACCCCAAGAGAGCGCACTGAGCCCCCTTTCAGTCCGATTCCTTTCAGAGAGGAGGGACACGTTTGCCTTTGGGGCGGCCCGTTCCCAAGGGCTTAGAGTCACCAATTTACACAGCACCAGGGTCTCTCTTGACCAAAGAGAGCCCCCTGCCTATTGTCATGCGCACGTGCTGTCTGTCCACACAAAAGTCAGCCACTCACCTGAGACGTGAAGGCCACGACCACCATGTGGAGAGATGGTCGCGCTGCAAGACACAACCAGAGGAGAAACGTTTTGTTTTAAGAGTTGGCCTCTGGTGCCGCCATCTTGCACGTCCTACTGGGCACCAAAAACTCCGCTGTTCGCGGAGAAGGCGACGATCACCTGGAAGCGATCGGGGAGAGGCACGTGGCATCCTCTCAGGAATCTGCCTGCCTCCAGCTCCCAATCCCAACGCTGGGGGGAATCCTAAGACACCCCAGCACGGTGCCACCGATCTGTCACCCACAGTGGGCCTCAGCGTAATCCTATTGAGCAGGATTTTTGTCATCACCTCTCTTCAAGGCCCAGACCGCTTAGACATCATTGACCCAGAGACAGCACTTCGCGCACATAGGAACCTGGGCACACTCGTATGCTCACCAGAGATGTTTCCTGGAACTAAGGACATAGCAAGGTGGCCGGGAGGGCTGCACTCTGTTTCCCACTCTGGAAGGAGCCTGACAGACACAGGAAGCTCTGGGCCCACGGAAACCCTTCTTTTCCAAACATGACCTGGACAAAGAGGAGTAGGACGGCCGCTAAGGGACCTCTCTCTTCCCCCTCGGAACTGAACCGAAAGCACGATGGCAATTTATGCGCCAATGATCACGCCCAAAACCAACAAATGAAAGAGGAAAGAAATACATCCGAAAAGCAGGAAATGCACCAATGGAAAGCGAGGCACTCCCGATTCCATGGGGACACAAACCACCAGCCATAGGATTCTCACTATTCACACACGCAGCGCTGGCCAAGGAGGCTGAGCAGAAACCCTACTGCTCACTCCCGGGCACGGTCCTCTTGGACACACCGCCTCGTGATATGCTCACGCTGACCATGACATTGAGCATTCATTCGGGACAGGGTAGGGTAGCTTAGGCGCTCAAGCCATGCACATGTCACATGACGATGGCTAAGACATACCACACCCCTCCCACCCGCCCCGCCCCCCCCAAAAGGAGCACTGAGACCTCTTTCAGACCGATAACTTTCAGAGAGGAGGGACAACGTTGGCTCTGGGTAGGCCCACTCCCAAGGGCTTAGAGTCACCAAGAATAGAGCACCAGGGTCTCTCTTGCCCACAGAGAGCCTCCTGCTGACTCTCATGCGCACGAGCTCTCTGTCCAACACAAAAGTCAGCCACTCACCTGAGACGTGAAGGCCACGACCACCATGTGGAGAGATGGTCGCACTGCAAGACACAACCAGAGGAGACATCCGTTTTAAGAGCTGGCCTCTGGCGTGGCTCTCAGTGCAGAACTACTGTGCGCCAAACACAACCGTGAACATGGAGGAGGCCACGTTCACGTAGCGGTGATCGGGGGGAGGCGCGTGGCATCCTCTCAAGGATCTGCCCGCCTCGAGAACCCAATCCCATCGCTGGGGAGAAACCTAGGACTCCCCAACATGGTGCCACCACAATGGCACCGTACTGGGCCTCAGCGTAATCCTATTGAGCATGATTTTTAAGTCATCACCTCACTTCAAGATTAAGGGTTGTCATCATTGACCCAACGCAGGCACTCTGCGGGCATCGGTACAACTGCACACTCGTTTGCTCACCAGAGATGTTTCCTGGGACTGAGGACAGAGCAAGGTGGGCTTGACGGCTGCACGGTCCCGGCTCTGGAAGGAGCCTGACAGACAGAGCCCAGGAAAGCTCCGGGCCAAATGAAGGCCATTGTTTTCGGAACATGACCTGGAAAAAGAGGAGTGACAGGGCTTCTAAAGGACCCATCTTGTTCCTATCAGACCTCAATTCTAAGGGAACTTGCTCATTTATGCGCCAATGACCACGTCCAAAACCAGGAAAGGAGAGAATGAATGAAACAACATGACCAAACAAACAAATAATAGGAATCACATAAAATAAAATGCACCATGGAAATGGGGGCACTAGGATTCCGCACCACCAACAAAAAAGAACCAGCAACAGGATTCTCACCACACACACCCTTAGGGTCTGCAAGAAAGGGGAAGAGGAGCCCTACTGCTCATGCCTGGGCGTGGTCCCCTTGGACACAGGAATCTGGCGCGATTCCAACACTGACCAGGACACTGAGCATCCACTCAGGTGAAGGTAGAGGAGGTTAGGCGCTCAAGCCACGCACATGTCACATGACACTGCCACGGGACCCCAAGAGAGCGCACTGAGCCCCCTTTCAGTCCGATTCCTTTCAGAGAGGAGGGACACGTTTGCCTTTGGGGCGGCCCGTTCCCAAGGGCTTAGAGTCACCAATTTACACAGCACCAGGGTCTCTCTTGACCAAAGAGAGCCCCCTGCCTATTGTCATGCGCACGTGCTGTCTGTCCACACAAAAGTCAGCCACTCACCTGAGACGTGAAGGCCACGACCACCATGTGGAGAGATGGTCGCGCTGCAAGACACAACCAGAGGAGAAACGTTTTGTTTTAAGAGTTGGCCTCTGGTGCCGCCATC
The DNA here is from genome assembly GCF_963259705.1 of Myotis daubentonii. Taxonomy (NCBI): domain Eukaryota; kingdom Metazoa; phylum Chordata; class Mammalia; order Chiroptera; family Vespertilionidae; genus Myotis; species Myotis daubentonii. The sequence goes on along the minus strand of NC_081860.1, from coordinate 17,834,437 downwards.
TTGCACGTCCTACTGGGCACCAAAAACTCCGCTGTTCGCGGAGAAGGCGACGATCACCTGGAAGCGATCGGGGAGAGGCACGTGGCATCCTCTCAGGAATCTGCCTGCCTCCAGCTCCCAATCCCAACGCTGGGGGGAATCCTAAGACACCCCAGCACGGTGCCACCGATCTGTCACCCACAGTGGGCCTCAGCGTAATCCTATTGAGCAGGATTTTTGTCATCACCTCTCTTCAAGGCCCAGACCGCTTAGACATCATTGACCCAGAGACAGCACTTCGCGCACATAGGAACCTGGGCACACTCGTATGCTCACCAGAGATGTTTCCTGGAACTAAGGACATAGCAAGGTGGCCGGGAGGGCTGCACTCTGTTTCCCACTCTGGAAGGAGCCTGACAGACACAGGAAGCTCTGGGCCCACGGAAACCCTTCTTTTCCAAACATGACCTGGACAAAGAGGAGTAGGACGGCCGCTAAGGGACCTCTCTCTTCCCCCTCGGAACTGAACCGAAAGCACGATGGCAATTTATGCGCCAATGATCACGCCCAAAACCAACAAATGAAAGAGGAAAGAAATACATCCGAAAAGCAGGAAATGCACCAATGGAAAGCGAGGCACTCCCGATTCCATGGGGACACAAACCACCAGCCATAGGATTCTCACTATTCACACACGCAGCGCTGGCCAAGGAGGCTGAGCAGAAACCCTACTGCTCACTCCCGGGCACGGTCCTCTTGGACACACCGCCTCGTGATATGCTCACGCTGACCATGACATTGAGCATTCATTCGGGACAGGGTAGGGTAGCTTAGGCGCTCAAGCCATGCACATGTCACATGACGATGGCTAAGACATACCACACCCCTCCCACCCGCCCCGCCCCCCCCAAAAGGAGCACTGAGACCTCTTTCAGACCGATAACTTTCAGAGAGGAGGGACAACGTTGGCTCTGGGTAGGCCCACTCCCAAGGGCTTAGAGTCACCAAGAATAGAGCACCAGGGTCTCTCTTGCCCACAGAGAGCCTCCTGCTGACTCTCATGCGCACGAGCTCTCTGTCCAACACAAAAGTCAGCCACTCACCTGAGACGTGAAGGCCACGACCACCATGTGGAGAGATGGTCGCACTGCAAGACACAACCAGAGGAGACATCCGTTTTAAGAGCTGGCCTCTGGCGTGGCTCTCAGTGCAGAACTACTGTGCGCCAAACACAACCGTGAACATGGAGGAGGCCACGTTCACGTAGCGGTGATCGGGGGGAGGCGCGTGGCATCCTCTCAAGGATCTGCCCGCCTCGAGAACCCAATCCCATCGCTGGGGAGAAACCTAGGACTCCCCAACATGGTGCCACCACAATGGCACCGTACTGGGCCTCAGCGTAATCCTATTGAGCATGATTTTTAAGTCATCACCTCACTTCAAGATTAAGGGTTGTCATCATTGACCCAACGCAGGCACTCTGCGGGCATCGGTACAACTGCACACTCGTTTGCTCACCAGAGATGTTTCCTGGGACTGAGGACAGAGCAAGGTGGGCTTGACGGCTGCACGGTCCCGGCTCTGGAAGGAGCCTGACAGACAGAGCCCAGGAAAGCTCCGGGCCAAATGAAGGCCATTGTTTTCGGAACATGACCTGGAAAAAGAGGAGTGACAGGGCTTCTAAAGGACCCATCTTGTTCCTATCAGACCTCAATTCTAAGGGAACTTGCTCATTTATGCGCCAATGACCACGTCCAAAACCAGGAAAGGAGAGAATGAATGAAACAACATGACCAAACAAACAAATAATAGGAATCACATAAAATAAAATGCACCATGGAAATGGGGGCACTAGGATTCCGCACCACCAACAAAAAAGAACCAGCAACAGGATTCTCACCACACACACCCTTAGGGTCTGCAAGAAAGGGGAAGAGGAGCCCTACTGCTCATGCCTGGGCGTGGTCCCCTTGGACACAGGAATCTGGCGCGATTCCAACACTGACCAGGACACTGAGCATCCACTCAGGTGAAGGTAGAGGAGGTTAGGCGCTCAAGCCACGCACATGTCACATGACACTGCCACGGGACCCCAAGAGAGCGCACTGAGCCCCCTTTCAGTCCGATTCCTTTCAGAGAGGAGGGACACGTTTGCCTTTGGGGCGGCCCGTTCCCAAGGGCTTAGAGTCACCAATTTACACAGCACCAGGGTCTCTCTTGACCAAAGAGAGCCCCCTGCCTATTGTCATGCGCACGTGCTGTCTGTCCACACAAAAGTCAGCCACTCACCTGAGACGTGAAGGCCACGACCACCATGTGGAGAGATGGTCGCGCTGCAAGACACAACCAGAGGAGAAACGTTTTGTTTTAAGAGTTGGCCTCTGGTGCCGCCATCTTGCACGTCCTACTGGGCACCAAAAACTCCGCTGTTCGCGGAGAAGGCGACGATCACCTGGAAGCGATCGGGGAGAGGCACGTGGCATCCTCTCAGGAATCTGCCTGCCTCCAGCTCCCAATCCCAACGCTGGGGGGAATCCTAAGACACCCCAGCACGGTGCCACCGATCTGTCACCCACAGTGGGCCTCAGCGTAATCCTATTGAGCAGGATTTTTGTCATCACCTCTCTTCAAGGCCCAGACCGCTTAGACATCATTGACCCAGAGACAGCACTTCGCGCACATAGGAACCTGGGCACACTCGTATGCTCACCAGAGATGTTTCCTGGAACTAAGGACATAGCAAGGTGGCCGGGAGGGCTGCACTCTGTTTCCCACTCTGGAAGGAGCCTGACAGACACAGGAAGCTCTGGGCCCACGGAAACCCTTCTTTTCCAAACATGACCTGGACAAAGAGGAGTAGGACGGCCGCTAAGGGACCTCTCTCTTCCCCCTCGGAACTGAACCGAAAGCACGATGGCAATTTATGCGCCAATGATCACGCCCAAAACCAACAAATGAAAGAGGAAAGAAATACATCCGAAAAGCAGGAAATGCACCAATGGAAAGCGAGGCACTCCCGATTCCATGGGGACACAAACCACCAGCCATAGGATTCTCACTATTCACACACGCAGCGCTGGCCAAGGAGGCTGAGCAGAAACCCTACTGCTCACTCCCGGGCACGGTCCTCTTGGACACACCGCCTCGTGATATGCTCACGCTGACCATGACATTGAGCATTCATTCGGGACAGGGTAGGGTAGCTTAGGCGCTCAAGCCATGCACATGTCACATGACGATGGCTAAGACATACCACACCCCTCCCACCCGCCCCGCCCCCCCCAAAAGGAGCACTGAGACCTCTTTCAGACCGATAACTTTCAGAGAGGAGGGACAACGTTGGCTCTGGGTAGGCCCACTCCCAAGGGCTTAGAGTCACCAAGAATAGAGCACCAGGGTCTCTCTTGCCCACAGAGAGCCTCCTGCTGACTCTCATGCGCACGAGCTCTCTGTCCAACACAAAAGTCAGCCACTCACCTGAGACGTGAAGGCCACGACCACCATGTGGAGAGATGGTCGCACTGCAAGACACAACCAGAGGAGACATCCGTTTTAAGAGCTGGCCTCTGGCGTGGCTCTCAGTGCAGAACTACTGTGCGCCAAACACAACCGTGAACATGGAGGAGGCCACGTTCACGTAGCGGTGATCGGGGGGAGGCGCGTGGCATCCTCTCAAGGATCTGCCCGCCTCGAGAACCCAATCCCATCGCTGGGGAGAAACCTAGGACTCCCCAACATGGTGCCACCACAATGGCACCGTACTGGGCCTCAGCGTAATCCTATTGAGCATGATTTTTAAGTCATCACCTCACTTCAAGATTAAGGGTTGTCATCATTGACCCAACGCAGGCACTCTGCGGGCATCGGTACAACTGCACACTCGTTTGCTCACCAGAGATGTTTCCTGGGACTGAGGACAGAGCAAGGTGGGCTTGACGGCTGCACGGTCCCGGCTCTGGAAGGAGCCTGACAGACAGAGCCCAGGAAAGCTCCGGGCCAAATGAAGGCCATTGTTTTCGGAACATGACCTGGAAAAAGAGGAGTGACAGGGCTTCTAAAGGACCCATCTTGTTCCTATCAGACCTCAATTCTAAGGGAACTTGCTCATTTATGCGCCAATGACCACGTCCAAAACCAGGAAAGGAGAGAATGAATGAAACAACATGACCAAACAAACAAATAATAGGAATCACATAAAATAAAATGCACCATGGAAATGGGGGCACTAGGATTCCGCACCACCAACAAAAAAGAACCAGCAACAGGATTCTCACCACACACACCCTTAGGGTCTGCAAGAAAGGGGAAGAGGAGCCCTACTGCTCATGCCTGGGCGTGGTCCCCTTGGACACAGGAATCTGGCGCGATTCCAACACTGACCAGGACACTGAGCATCCACTCAGGTGAAGGTAGAGGAGGTTAGGCGCTCAAGCCACGCACATGTCACATGACACTGCCACGGGACCCCAAGAGAGCGCACTGAGCCCCCTTTCAGTCCGATTCCTTTCAGAGAGGAGGGACACGTTTGCCTTTGGGGCGGCCCGTTCCCAAGGGCTTAGAGTCACCAATTTACACAGCAGCAGGGTCTCTCTTGACCAAAGAGAGCCCCCTGCCTATTGTCATGCGCACGTGCTGTCTGTCCACACAAAAGTCAGCCACTCACCTGAGACGTGAAGGCCACGACCACCATGTGGAGAGATGGTCGCGCTGCAAGACACAACCAGAGGAGAAACGTTTTGTTTTAAGAGTTGGCCTCTGGTGCCGCCATCTTGCACGTCCTACTGGGCACCAAAAACTCCGCTGTTCGCGGAGAAGGCGACGATCACCTGGAAGCGATCGGGGAGAGGCACGTGGCATCCTCTCAGGAATCTGCCTGCCTCCAGCTCCCAATCCCAACGCTGGGGGGAATCCTAAGACACCCCAGCACGGTGCCACCGATCTGTCACCCACAGTGGGCCTCAGCGTAATCCTATTGAGCAGGATTTTTGTCATCACCTCTCTTCAAGGCCCAGACCGCTTAGACATCATTGACCCAGAGACAGCACTTCGCGCACATAGGAACCTGGGCACACTCGTATGCTCACCAGAGATGTTTCCTGGAACTAAGGACATAGCAAGGTGGCCGGGAGGGCTGCACTCTGTTTCCCACTCTGGAAGGAGCCTGACAGACACAGGAAGCTCTGGGCCCACGGAAACCCTTCTTTTCCAAACATGACCTGGACAAAGAGGAGTAGGACGGCCGCTAAGGGACCTCTCTCTTCCCCCTCGGAACTGAACCGAAAGCACGATGGCAATTTATGCGCCAATGATCACGCCCAAAACCAACAAATGAAAGAGGAAAGAAATACATCCGAAAAGCAGGAAATGCACCAATGGAAAGCGAGGCACTCCCGATTCCATGGGGACACAAACCACCAGCCATAGGATTCTCACTATTCACACACGCAGCGCTGGCCAAGGAGGCTGAGCAGAAACCCTACTGCTCACTCCCGGGCACGGTCCTCTTGGACACACCGCCTCGTGATATGCTCACGCTGACCATGACATTGAGCATTCATTCGGGACAGGGTAGGGTAGCTTAGGCGCTCAAGCCATGCACATGTCACATGACGATGGCTAAGACATACCACACCCCTCCCACCCGCCCCGCCCCCCCAAAAGGAGCACTGAGACCTCTTTCAGACCGATAACTTTCAGAGAGGAGGGACAACGTTGGCTCTGGGTAGGCCCACTCCCAAGGGCTTAGAGTCACCAAGAATAGAGCACCAGGGTCTCTCTTGCCCACAGAGAGCCTCCTGCTGACTCTCATGCGCACGAGCTCTCTGTCCAACACAAAAGTCAGCCACTCACCTGAGACGTGAAGGCCACGACCACCATGTGGAGAGATGGTCGCACTGCAAGACACAACCAGAGGAGACATCCGTTTTAAGAGCTGGCCTCTGGCGTGGCTCTCAGTGCAGAACTACTGTGCGCCAAACACAACCGTGAACATGGAGGAGGCCACGTTCACGTAGCGGTGATCGGGGGGAGGCGCGTGGCATCCTCTCAAGGATCTGCCCGCCTCGAGAACCCAATCCCATCGCTGGGGAGAAACCTAGGACTCCCCAACATGGTGCCACCACAATGGCACCGTACTGGGCCTCAGCGTAATCCTATTGAGCATGATTTTTAAGTCATCACCTCACTTCAAGATTAAGGGTTGTCATCATTGACCCAACGCAGGCACTCTGCGGGCATCGGTACAACTGCACACTCGTTTGCTCACCAGAGATGTTTCCTGGGACTGAGGACAGAGCAAGGTGGGCTTGACGGCTGCACGGTCGCGGCTCTGGAAGGAGCCTGACAGACAGAGCCCAGGAAAGCTCCGGGCCAAATGAAGGCCATTGTTTTCGGAACATGACCTGGAAAAAGAGGAGTGACAGGGCTTCTAAAGGACCCATCTTGTTCCTATCAGACCTCAATTCTAAGGGAACTTGCTCATTTATGCGCCAATGACCACGTCCAAAACCAGGAAAGGAGAGAATGAATGAAACAACATGACCAAACAAACAAATAATAGGAATCACATAAAATAAAATGCACCATGGAAATGGGGGCACTAGGATTCCGCACCACCAACAAAAAAGAACCAGCAACAGGATTCTCACCACACACACCCTTAGGGTCTGCAAGAAAGGGGAAGAGGAGCCCTACTGCTCATGCCTGGGCGTGGTCCCCTTGGACACAGGAATCTGGCGCGATTCCAACACTGACCAGGACACTGAGCATCCACTCAGGTGAAGGTAGAGGAGGTTAGGCGCTCAAGCCACGCACATGTCACATGACACTGTCACGGGACCCCAAGAGAGCGCACTGAGCCCCCTTTCAGTCCGATTCCTTTCAGAGAGGAGGGACACGTTTGCCTTTGGGGCGGCCCGTTCCCAAGGGCTTAGAGTCACCAATTTACACAGCAGCAGGGTCTCTCTTGACCAAAGAGAGCCCCCTGCCTATTGTCATGCGCACGTGCTGTCTGTCCACACAAAAGTCAGCCACTCACCTGAGACGTGAAGGCCACGACCACCATGTGGAGAGATGGTCGCGCTGCAAGACACAACCAGAGGAGAAACGTTTTGTTTTAAGAGTTGGCCTCTGGTGCCGCCATCTTGCACGTCCTACTGGGCACCAAAAACTCCGCTGTTCGCGGAGAAGGCGACGATCACCTGGAAGCGATCGGGGAGAGGCACGTGGCATCCTCTCAGGAATCTGCCTGCCTCCAGCTCCCAATCCCAACGCTGGGGGGAATCCTAAGACACCCCAGCACGGTGCCACCGATCTGTCACCCACAGTGGGCCTCAGCGTAATCCTATTGAGCAGGATTTTTGTCATCACCTCTCTTCAAGGCCCAGACCGCTTAGACATCATTGACCCAGAGACAGCACTTCGCGCACATAGGAACCTGGGCACACTCGTATGCTCACCAGAGATGTTTCCTGGAACTAAGGACATAGCAAGGTGGCCGGGAGGGCTGCACTCTGTTTCCCACTCTGGAAGGAGCCTGACAGACACAGGAAGCTCTGGGCCCACGGAAACCCTTCTTTTCCAAACATGACCTGGACAAAGAGGAGTAGGACGGCCGCTAAGGGACCTCTCTCTTCCCCCTCGGAACTGAACCGAAAGCACGATGGCAATTTATGCGCCAATGATCACGCCCAAAACCAACAAATGAAAGAGGAAAGAAATACATCCGAAAAGCAGGAAATGCACCAATGGAAAGCGAGGCACTCCCGATTCCATGGGGACACAAACCACCAGCCATAGGATTCTCACTATTCACACACGCAGCGCTGGCCAAGGAGGCTGAGCAGAAACCCTACTGCTCACTCCCGGGCACGGTCCTCTTGGACACACCGCCTCGTGATATGCTCACGCTGACCATGACATTGAGCATTCATTCGGGACAGGGTAGGGTAGCTTAGGCGCTCAAGCCATGCACATGTCACATGACGATGGCTAAGACATACCACACCCCTCCCACCCGCCCCGCCCCCCCAAAAGGAGCACTGAGACCTCTTTCAGACCGATAACTTTCAGAGAGGAGGGACAACGTTGGCTCTGGGTAGGCCCACTCCCAAGGGCTTAGAGTCACCAAGAATAGAGCACCAGGGTCTCTCTTGCCCACAGAGAGCCTCCTGCTGACTCTCATGCGCACGAGCTCTCTGTCCAACACAAAAGTCAGCCACTCACCTGAGACGTGAAGGCCACGACCACCATGTGGAGAGATGGTCGCACTGCAAGACACAACTAGAGGAGACATCCGTTTTAAGAGCTGGCCTCTGGCGTGGCTCTCAGTGCAGAACTACTGTGCGCCAAACACAACCGTGAACATGGAGGAGGCCACGTTCACGTAGCGGTGATCGGGGGGAGGCGCGTGGCATCCTCTCAAGGATCTGCCCGCCTCGAGAACCCAATCCCATCGCTGGGGAGAAACCTAGGACTCCCCAACATGGTGCCACCACAATGGCACCGTACTGGGCCTCAGCGTAATCCTATTGAGCATGATTTTTAAGTCATCACCTCACTTCAAGATTAAGGGTTGTCATCATTGACCCAACGCAGGCACTCTGCGGGCATCGGTACAACTGCACACTCGTTTGCTCACCAGAGATGTTTCCTGGGACTGAGGACAGAGCAAGGTGGGCTTGACGGCTGCATGGTCGCGGCTCTGGAAGGAGCCTGACAGACAGAGCCCAGGAAAGCTCCGGGCCAAATGAAGGCCATTGTTTTCGGAACATGACCTGGAAAAAGAGGAGTGACAGGGCTTCTAAAGGACCCATCTTGTTCCTATCAGACCTCAATTCTAAGGGAACTTGCTCGTTTATGCGCCAATGACCACGTCCAAAACCAGGAAAGGAGAGAATGAATGAAACAACATGACCAAACAAACAAATAATAGGAATCACATAAAATAAAATGCACCATGGAAATGGGGGCACTAGGATTCCGCACCACCAACAAAAAAGAACCAGCAACAGGATTCTCACCACACACACCCTTAGGGTCTGCAAGAAAGGGGAAGAGGAGCCCTACTGCTCATGCCTGGGCGTGGTCCCCTTGGACACAGGAATCTGGCGCGATTCCAACACTGACCAGGACACTGAGCATCCACTCAGGTGAAGGTAGAGGAGGTTAGGCGCTCAAGCCACGCACATGTCACATGACACTGCCACGGGACCCCAAGAGAGCGCACTGAGCCCCCTTTCAGTCCGATTCCTTTCAGAGAGGAGGGACACGTTTGCCTTTGGGGCGGCCCGTTCCCAAGGGCTTAGAGTCACCAATTTACACAGCACCAGGGTCTCTCTTGACCAAAGAGAGCCCCCTGCCTATTGTCATGCGCACGTGCTGTCTGTCCACACAAAAGTCAGCCACTCACCTGAGACGTGAAGGCCACGACCACCATGTGGAGAGATGGTCGCGCTGCAAGACACAACCAGAGGAGAAACGTTTTGTTTTAAGAGTTGGCCTCTGGTGCCGCCATCTTGCACGTCCTACTGGGCACCAAAAACTCCGCTGTTCGCGGAGAAGGCGACGATCACCTGGAAGCGATCGGGGAGAGGCACGTGGCATCCTCTCAGGAATCTGCCTGCCTCCAGCTCCCAATCCCAACGCTGGGGGGAATCCTAAGACACCCCAGCACGGTGCCACCGATCTGTCACCCACAGTGGGCCTCAGCGTAATCCTATTGAGCAGGATTTTTGTCATCACCTCTCTTCAAGGCCCAGACCGCTTAGACATCATTGACCCAGAGACAGCACTTCGCGCACATAGGAACCTGGGCACACTCGTATGCTCACCAGAGATGTTTCCTGGAACTAAGGACATAGCAAGGTGGCCGGGAGGGCTGCACTCTGTTTCCCACTCTGGAAGGAGCCTGACAGACACAGGAAGCTCTGGGCCCACGGAAACCCTTCTTTTCCAAACATGACCTGGACAAAGAGGAGTAGGACGGCCGCTAAGGGACCTCTCTCTTCCCCCTCGGAACTGAACCGAAAGCACGATGGCAATTTATGCGCCAATGATCACGCCCAAAACCAACAAATGAAAGAGGAAAGAAATACATCCGAAAAGCAGGAAATGCACCAATGGAAAGCGAGGCACTCCCGATTCCATGGGGACACAAACCACCAGCCATAGGATTCTCACTATTCACACACGCAGCGCTGGCCAAGGAGGCTGAGCAGAAACCCTACTGCTCACTCCCGGGCACGGTCCTCTTGGACACACCGCCTCGTGATATGCTCACGCTGACCATGACATTGAGCATTCATTCGGGACAGGGTAGGGTAGCTTAGGCGCTCAAGCCATGCACATGTCACATGACGATGGCTAAGACATACCACACCCCTCCCACCCGCCCCGCCCCCCCAAAAGGAGCACTGAGACCTCTTTCAGACCGATAACTTTCAGAGAGGAGGGACAACGTTGGCTCTGGGTAGGCCCACTCCCAAGGGCTTAGAGTCACCAAGAATAGAGCACCAGGGTCTCTCTTGCCCACAGAGAGCCTCCTGCTGACTCTCATGCGCACGAGCTCTCTGTCCAACACAAAAGTCAGCCACTCACCTGAGACGTGAAGGCCACGACCACCATGTGGAGAGATGGTCGCACTGCAAGACACAACCAGAGGAGACATCCGTTTTAAGAGCTGGCCTCTGGCGTGGCTCTCAGTGCAGAACTACTGTGCGCCAAACACAACCGTGAACATGGAGGAGGCCACGTTCACGTAGCGGTGATCGGGGGGAGGCGCGTGGCATCCTCTCAAGGATCTGCCCGCCTCGAGAACCCAATCCCATCGCTGGGGAGAAACCTAGGACTCCCCAACATGGTGCCACCACAATGGCACCGTACTGGGCCTCAGCGTAATCCTATTGAGCATGATTTTTAAGTCATCACCTCACTTCAAGATTAAGGGTTGTCATCATTGACCCAACGCAGGCACTCTGCGGGCATCGGTACAACTGCACACTCGTTTGCTCACCAGAGATGTTTCCTGGGACTGAGGACAGAGCAAGGTGGGCTTGACGGCTGCATGGTCGCGGCTCTGGAAGGAGCCTGACAGACAGAGCCCAGGAAAGCTCCGGGCCAAATGAAGGCCATTGTTTTCGGAACATGACCTGGAAAAAGAGGAGTGACAGGGCTTCTAAAGGACCCATCTTGTTCCTATCAGACCTCAATTCTAAGGGAACTTGCTCATTTATGCGCCAATGACCACGTCCAAAACCAGGAAAGGAGAGAATGAATGAAACAACATGACCAAACAAACAAATAATAGGAATCACATAAAATAAAATGCACCATGGAAATGGGGGCACTAGGATTCCGCACCACCAACAAAAAAGAACCAGCAACAGGATTCTCACCACACACACCCTTAGGGTCTGCAAGAAAGGGGAAGAGGAGCCCTACTGCTCATGCCTGGGCGTGGTCCCCTTGGACACAGGAATCTGGCGCGATTCCAACACTGACCAGGACACTGAGCATCCACTCAGGTGAAGGTAGAGGAGGTTAGGCGCTCAAGCCACGCACATGTCACATGACACTGTCACGGGACCCCAAGAGAGCGCACTGAGCCCCCTTTCAGTCCGATTCCTTTCAGAGAGGAGGGACACGTTTGCCTTTGGGGCGGCCCGTTCCCAAGGGCTTAGAGTCACCAATTTACACAGCACCAGGGTCTCTCTTGACCAAAGAGAGCCCCCTGCCTATTGTCATGCGCACGTGCTGTCTGTCCACACAAAAGTCAGCCACTCACCTGAGACGTGAAGGCCACGACCACCATGTGGAGAGATGGTCGCGCTGCAAGACACAACCAGAGGAGAAACGTTTTGTTTTAAGAGTTGGCCTCTGGTGCCGCCATCTTGCACGTCCTACTGGGCACCAAAAACTCCGCTGTTCGCGGAGAAGGCGACGATCACCTGGAAGCGATCGGGGAGAGGCACGTGGCATCCTCTCAGGAATCTGCCTGCCTCCAGCTCCCAATCCCAACGCTGGGGGGAATCCTAAGACACCCCAGCACGGTGCCACCGATCTGTCACCCACAGTGGGCCTCAGCGTAATCCTATTGAGCAGGATTTTTGTCATCACCTCTCTTCAAGGCCCAGACCGCTTAGACATCATTGACCCAGAGACAGCACTTCGCGCACATAGGAACCTGGGCACACTCGTATGCTCACCAGAGATGTTTCCTGGAACTAAGGACATAGCAAGGTGGCCGGGAGGGCTGCACTCTGTTTCCCACTCTGGAAGGAGCCTGACAGACACAGGAAGCTCTGGGCCCACGGAAACCCTTCTTTTCCAAACATGACCTGGACAAAGAGGAGTAGGACGGCCGCTAAGGGACCTCTCTCTTCCCCCTCGGAACTGAACCGAAAGCACGATGGCAATTTATGCGCCAATGATCACGCCCAAAACCAACAAATGAAAGAGGAAAGAAATACATCCGAAAAGCAGGAAATGCACCAATGGAAAGCGAGGCACTCCCGATTCCATGGAGACACAAACCACCAGCCATAGGATTCTCACTATTCACACACGCAGCCATGGCCAAGGAGGCTGAGCAGAAACCCTACTGCTCACTCCCGGGCACGGTCCTCTTGGACACACCGCCTCGTGATATGCTCACGCTGACCATGACATTGAGCATTCATTCGGGACAGGGTAGGGTAGCTTAGGCGCTCAAGCCATGCACATGTCACATGACGATGGCTAAGACATACCACACCCCTCCCACCCGCCCCGCCCCCCCAAAAGGAGCACTGAGACCTCTTTCAGACCGATAACTTTCAGAGAGGAGGGACAACGTTGGCTCTGGGTAGGCCCACTCCCAAGGGCTTAGAGTCACCAAGAATAGAGCACCAGGGTCTCTCTTGCCCACAGAGAGCCTCCTGCTGACTCTCATGCGCACGAGCTCTCTGTCCAACACAAAAGTCAGCCACTCACCTGAGACGTGAAGGCCACGACCACCATGTGGAGAGATGGTCGCACTGCAAGACACAACCAGAGGAGACATCCGTTTTAAGAGCTGGCCTCTGGCGTGGCTCTCAGTGCAGAACTACTGTGCGCCAAACACAACCGTGAACATGGAGGAGGCCACGTTCACGTAGCGGTGATCGGGGGGAGGCGCGTGGCATCCTCTCAAGGATCTGCCCGCCTCGAGAACCCAATCCCATCGCTGGGGAGAAACCTAGGACTCCCCAACATGGTGCCACCACAATGGCACCGTACTGGGCCTCAGCGTAATCCTATTGAGCATGATTTTTAAGTCATCACCTCACTTCAAGATTAAGGGTTGTCATCATTGACCCAACGCAGGCACTCTGCGGGCATCGGTACAACTGCACACTCGTTTGCTCACCAGAGATGTTTCCTGGGACTGAGGACAGAGCAAGGTGGGCTTGACGGCTGCATGGTCGCGGCTCTGGAAGGAGCCTGACAGACAGAGCCCAGGAAAGCTCCGGGCCAAATGAAGGCCATTGTTTTCGGAACATGACCTGGAAAAAGAGGAGTGACAGGGCTTCTAAAGGACCCATCTTGTTCCTATCAGACCTCAATTCTAAGGGAACTTGCTCATTTATGCGCCAATGACCACGTCCAAAACCAGGAAAGGAGAGAATGAATGAAACAACATGACCAAACAAACAAATAATAGGAATCACATAAAATAAAATGCACCATGGAAATGGGGGCACTAGGATTCCGCACCACCAACAAAAAAGAACCAGCAACAGGATTCTCACCACACACACCCTTAGGGTCTGCAAGAAAGGGGAAGAGGAGCCCTACTGCTCATGCCTGGGCGTGGTCCCCTTGGACACAGGAATCTGGCGCGATTCCAACACTGACCAGGACACTGAGCATCCACTCAGGTGAAGGTAGAGGAGGTTAGGCGCTCAAGCCACGCACATGTCACATGACACTGCCACGGGACCCCAAGAGAGCGCACTGAGCCCCCTTTCAGTCCGATTCCTTTCAGAGAGGAGGGACACGTTTGCCTTTGGGGCGGCCCGTTCCCAAGGGCTTAGAGTCACCAATTTACACAGCACCAGGGTCTCTCTTGACCAAAGAGAGCCCCCTGCCTATTGTCATGCGCACGTGCTGTCTGTCCACACAAAAGTCAGCCACTCACCTGAGACGTGAAGGCCACGACCACCATGTGGAGAGATGGTCGCACTGCAAGACACAACCAGAGGAGAAACGTTTTGTTTTAAGAGTTGGCCTCTGGTGCCGCCATCTTGCACGTCCTACTGGGCACCAAAAACTCCGCTGTTCGCGGAGAAGGCGACGATCACCTGGAAGCGATCGGGGAGAGGCACGTGGCATCCTCTCAGGAATCTGCCTGCCTCCAGCTCCCAATCCCAACGCTGGGGGGAATCCTAAGACACCCCAGCACGGTGCCACCGATCTGTCACCCACAGTGGGCCTCAGCGTAATCCTATTGAGCAGGATTTTTGTCATCACCTCTCTTCAAGGCCCAGACCGCTTAGACATCATTGACCCAGAGACAGCACTTCGCGCACATAGGAACCTGGGCACACTCGTATGCTCACCAGAGATGTTTCCTGGAACTAAGGACATAGCAAGGTGGCCGGGAGGGCTGCACTCTGTTTCCCACTCTGGAAGGAGCCTGACAGACACAGGAAGCTCTGGGCCCACGGAAACCCTTCTTTTCCAAACATGACCTGGACAAAGAGGAGTAGGACGGCCGCTAAAGGACCTCTCTCTTCCCCCTCGGAACTGAACCGAAAGCACGATGGCAATTTATGCGCCAATGATCACGCCCAAAACCAACAAATGAAAGAGGAAAGAAATACATCCGAAAAGCAGGAAATGCACCAATGGAAAGCGAGGCACTCCCGATTCCATGGGGACACAAACCACCAGCCATAGGATTCTCACTGTTCACACACGCAGCGCTGGCCAAGGAGGCTGAGCAGAAACCCTACTGCTCACTCCCGGGCACGGTCCTCTTGGACACACCGCCTCGTGATATGCTCACGCTGACCATGACATTGAGCATTCATTCGGGACAGGGTAGGGTAGCTTAGGCGCTCAAGCCATGCACATGTCACATGACGATGGCTAAGACATACCACACCCCTCCCACCCGCCCCGCCCCCCCAAAAGGAGCACTGAGACCTCTTTCAGACCGATAACTTTCAGAGAGGAGGGACAACGTTGGCTCTGGGTAGGCCCACTCCCAAGGGCTTAGAGTCACCAAGAATAGAGCACCAGGGTCTCTCTTGCCCACAGAGAGCCTCCTGCTGACTCTCATGCGCACGAGCTCTCTGTCCAACACAAAAGTCAGCCACTCACCTGAGACGTGAAGGCCACGACCACCATGTGGAGAGATGGTCGCACTGCAAGACACAACCAGAGGAGACATCCGTTTTAAGAGCTGGCCTCTGGCGTGGCTCTCAGTGCAGAACTACTGTGCGCCAAACACAACCGTGAACATGGAGGAGGCCACGTTCACGTAGCGGTGATCGGGGGGAGGCACCTGGCATCCTCTCAAGGATCTGCCCGCCTCGAGAACCCAATCCCATCGCTGGGGAGAAACCTAGGACTCCCCAACATGGTGCCACCACAATGGCACCGTACTGGGCCTCAGCGTAATCCTATTGAGCATGATTTTTAAGTCATCACCTCACTTCAAGATTAAGGGTTGTCATCATTGACCCAACGCAGGCACTCTGCGGGCATCGGTACAACTGCACACTCGTTTGCTCACCAGAGATGTTTCCTGGGACTGAGGACAGAGCAAGGTGGGCTTGACGGCTGCATGGTTGCGACTCTGGAAGGAGCCTGACAGACAGAGCCCAGGAAAGCTCTGGGCCAAATGAAGGCCATTGTTTTCGGAACATGACCTGGAAAAAGAGGAGTGACAGGGCTTCTAAAGGACCCATCTTGTTCCTATCAGACCTCAATTCTAAGGGAACTTGCTCATTTATGCACCAATGACCACGTCCAAAACCAGGAAAGGACAGAATGAATGAAACAACATGACCAAACAAACAAATAATAGGAATCACATAAAAAATGCACCATGGAAATGGGGTACTAGGATTCCGCACCACCAACAAAAAAGAACCAGCACCAGGATTCTCACCACACACACCCTTAGGGTCTGCAAGAAAGGGGAAGAGGAGCCCTACTGCTCATGCCTGGGCGTGGTCCCCTTGGACACAGGAATCTGGCGCGATTCCAACACTGACCAGGACACTGAGCATCCACTCAGGTGAAGGT
This sequence comes from Myotis daubentonii, assembly GCF_963259705.1. NCBI lineage: Eukaryota > Metazoa > Chordata > Mammalia > Chiroptera > Vespertilionidae > Myotis > Myotis daubentonii. The sequence goes on along the minus strand of NC_081860.1, from coordinate 17,818,186 downwards.
AGAGGAGGTTAGGCGCTCAGGCCACGCACATGTCACATGACACTGTCACGGGACCCCAAGAGAGCGCACTGAGCCCCCTTTCAGTCCGATTCCTTTCAGAGAGGAGGGACACGTTTGCCTTTGGGGCGGCCCGTTCCCCAGGGCTTAGAGTCACCAATTACACAGCACCAGGGTCTCTCTTGACCAAAGAGAGCCCCCTGCCTATTGTCATGCGCACGTGCTGTCTGTCCACACAAAAGTCAGCCACTCACCTGAGACGTGAAGGCCACGACCACCATGTGGAGAGATGGTTGCACTGCAAGACACAACCAGAGGAGAAACGTTTTGTTTTAAGAGTTGGCCTCTGGTGCCGCCATCTTGCACGTCCTACTGGGCACCAAAAACTCCGCTGTTCGCGGAGAAGGCGACGATCACCTGGAAGCGATCGGGGAGAGGCACGTGGCATCCTCTCAGGAATCTGCCTGCCTCCAGCTCCCAATCCCAACACTGGGGGGAATCCTAAGACTCCCCGGCACGGTGCCACCAAAGTGTTATCTAACTGGGCCTCAGATATTTCCTGTTGTGCCCGGTATTTATGTCATCACCTCTTTTCAAGATGGAGACTGCCAGACATCATTGACCCACAGACAGCACTTTGCACAGAGAGGTACAACTGCACACACATCTGCTCACCATAGACGCTTTCTGAAGACAGGGCTCGGTGGCCTTGACAGCTGCTTTCTTCCGACTCCAGAAGGAGCCTGACAGAGAGCCCGGGAAGCTCTGGGCCAAATGAAAGCCTTTTTTTTCCCAGAACATGACCTGCATAAAAAGATAGCGATGTCTTCTAAACAACCTATGCATCCCTCTTGAGATTGTTGCTATTGATCTTGATTCTTTTGTTGTGAAAACTTGTTTCAGCATTTATTAATCAATGAATTGATTAAGAAATTATAGACTTTGAAATAATGATTAAAGCACAAAATGAAATAGGCAGATACCTTTCACTATGGGCACGCACACACACACGGCATTTGTCCTGATTTTCGAAGGGAAACCACACTGGTCACCCCAGGCATTATAACAGGTTTTGTACAAATCCCCGGGGTGCCTACTGTATAATAAAGTAGAGAAAGACAGCATGATGCCACACAGAAAATACCCTGTGGCCCACAGGTAACAGGACACCATCCAATTTTCACATTGGCTATGCTCCATGGAAACCTTGAAGTTAGGGGCGTACACACCAGAAGTGTACTTTCAGTTCCGAGTTACTGGTCCCATCCCACCTCATCAGCCATGAAGGAATGCAAGTTGTTCCTCTCGGGCACTGAGAAGTGGAAACCTCGCTTTTGTGAAAACAGAGATCAAAGTGAAGACGCGACAATGATGTAGAAGTATTCTGAAGCCGGCCTGAGATGCCCGGGGGTTAAATCGGACAGAGGAGGGTCACGGGGTTGATTCCCAGTGAAGGGCACTTAGCTGGGTTGCAGGTTAGATGACTGGCACACCTTTGGGGACTCATGCAGGAGGCAACCAATTGATGGATCTCTTTCACATCAATGTTTCGCTCTTTCTCTCTCTCTCTCCATTCCCCTACCCCCTCCATTCCAACTCTCTAAAAATCAATGAAAGAAGTATCCTCAGCCCTTAGGTGAGGATTACAGGACAAAAAGAAAAAAGAAAAGAAACAGTCTCAAAAACCTGCCTATCACCTGATTTCCAAAGGCGATGTCTATGCTGCACGGTGTTGGCCACGGTCACAGGAGACACACACTCTCCACTGTGCACCCGTGGCCTAAATGTGGTGACACAAACGAGGTCCATAAACCAACAGGGGCCAAGAAAGGATTTCACAAACCCGCCATTTAATCCGAGGACATGGTGAACGTTGTTTTCCGAAAGATCACATTCCGTTACCCCAAGCTCAACTCTGTTTGGCAACAAACGCTCATGGGCAGGGGTCATTGTTGCAGTTCTATCTCTGGACACCACAGGCATGGTCCTCTTGGACACAAGGATCGTGTGAAATCCCAACTCTGACCATGACACTGAGCATCCGTTAAGGATGGAGAGGAGAGTTAGGGTCCTCAGGCTCGACAGAAGCTCACATGACAGTTGCTCAGGACCCCACTGGAAAAAAAATTGAGCCCCCTTTCCGTCCAACTTATCTCAGATAGGAGGGAAATCGTTGGCTTTGGTGGGTCAAAGGACTGAGAATCAGAAAGAATGCTGTAGCCGCCCTGACTACCAAGGTTCCAGGGAACATACAAACGTCGTTACTGCCTGAAAGCAAGCCTCCTCATCATTCTCATATACTATTTGGTCTCCATCCATGACAGACGATATCCACTCACCTTACACCCGAAGGCAACCACCTCCACTTGGTAAGACTGTCAGACTGAAAGACACAAGGGGAGACGAGTTTTGAAGATGAGCCTTCTGTAGGAAACCATGGGAGACCTAAAGACGCAATCAGCTTGAACAAGCCATGCTGTGTGCCAGTTGTCCGATTAGGCACAGGGGGGGCGCTCAAGAAATTAGCTGCCTCGAGAACCCAATCCCTCTGCTCTCGAGAGGGAAACGAGACTCCCAAACATGGCGCCACAAATTTGTCACCTGCACTGGGCCTCAAGACTGATTCTGAGAATAACTGTTTAGTCATCATCTCTCTTCGAGACAATGTGGACCCAACGGAGGCACTCTGCGGGCATCGGTACCACTGCACACTCGTTTGCTCACCAGAGATGTTTCCGGGGACTGAGGACAGAGCAAGGTGGGCTTGAGAGCTGCACTGTTCTGACTCTGGAAGGAGGCAGACAGACAGAGCCCAGGAAGCTCTAAGCCAGTGATGGCGAACCTATGACAAGCGTGTCAGAGGTGACATCTGTGTCAGAGGTGACACGCGAACTCATTTTTTGGTTGATTTTTCTTTGTTAAATGGCATTTAAATACATAAAATAAATTTCAACAATATAAATCTTCATTTTACTATGGTTGCAAATATCAAAAAATTTCTCTATGTGACACGGCACCAGAGTTAAGTTAGGGTTTTTCAAAATGCTGACATGAAGAGCTCAAAAGGTTTACCATCACTGCTCTAGGCCAAATGAAGGCCATTTTTTTTCCCACAACATGACCTGGGGAAAGAGGAGAAAGACGGTGGTCTACACTACCTATTTCTTCACTCTTGGAACTGAAGCTAATGTTCTTTGCTGCTTTGTATGGTAATGATCATTCCAAAAACGAATGAAAGAATGAATAAATAACAGATTAAAGAACTGAACCAATGTCAGGCTGAGCACTATTGATTCAAGACCAACAAAAGTAATTAATCATACTATTTTCACTTTGGACACACATGCGATTTGTTGTGAAAGGTGAAGAGAAGCCATACTCATCGTTTCTGGCATCAAAACAATTGGTTTGAGGCAGAACATGGAGTGAGCCCTACTGGTCATCACAAAACAGGGAATGACATCATGAAGTCACAGACGATTAACGCTGTGGCACACAGGTGTCTGGGCACCTTTCATTTGTGTTCTAGGCAAAGACACTACAAAGAAAGAAAACTAGAGGCCAACCTACTTGATGAACACAGACGCAAAAGTCCTCAAAAAGTATTAGCACACCAAACCCATAAATATATTAAAGCCATCATACACCACGATCTGGCTGGATTTATTGCCAGGAGGCAAGGATGGTTCAACCCCTGCCAAGCAATTAATGTGACACACCACATAAACAAAACGGAAAATAAAAATTATGTGATCATACCCATACCTTGCGAGAAAGCATTTGATAAAATCTTGTACTCGCTTATGATTAAAATCTCTCAGCCAAGTGAAAATAGAGGGAACACACATGAGCATAATAAAAGCCATGCATGTCAAACCCTCAGCCAACATCAGATTCCATGAGGAAAAACTAAAAGTGTTTCCCTTAAGATCAGAAACAAAACAGCCATGTTCACTTTTACCACTCTTATTCAACACAGTACCGGGAGCCCTAGCCACAGCAATTAGACAAGAAGACGAAATAAATGAAACCCAAATTCGAAAGGAAGAGATAAGACGGTCATTATTGGCAGATGACATATTTATTGAGAATACCAAAGATTCCACACACAAAAAAATCCTAAAACTGATTAATGAATTCATTGAGGTAGCAGGATGCAAAAAAAAAAAAAAAAATACAGGGTTGGGCAAAAAGCTATGTTTCAGTTGTGCAGATGCAAAACACAGAGTTTATCCTTGTATTATTATTAATTAATTATTTTATTTTATTTATTTATTTTTTAATATATTTTATTGATTTTTTACAGAGAGGAAGGGAGAGAGATAGAGAGCCAGAAACATCGATGAGAGAGAAACACCTATCAGCTGCCTCCTGCACACCTCCCACTGAAGATGTGCCCACAACCCAGGTACATGCCCTTGACCGGAATCGAACCTGGGACCCCTCAGTCCGCAGGCCGACGCTCTATCCACTGAGCCAAACTGGTTTTGGCATAATTAATTATTTTATTATTTTCCATACGAACAACTGTAAACATCCTTTTGCCCAACCCTGTATTCAGAAATCAGTTGCACTTTTACACACCAATAATGGACTACCAGAAAGTGAGGCTAAGACAATAATCCCATTTACAATTGCATCAACAAAATGCACCGAAATACCTAGGAATAAATTCAACTAAGGAGGTAAGAAAACCTGTACTGGGGAAATTATAAAACACTAAAGAAAAAAAAATGGAAGAAGATACTAATAAATAGAAACATATACCATGCTCATGGATAGAAAGAGTTAACATCATTAAAATGCCCACACTACCCAAACCAATCTAAAAATTAAATGCAGCCCCATCAAAATACCAAAGACATTTTTTTCACAGAAGTAAAACGAATAATCCAAAACTTTGTATGAAAATTCAAAAGACCTTGAATAGCAACTGCTACGTATCACATATAAAGGGTACTGGTAAAAGACAAGTGGATTTCTCAGCAGAAATCTTGCAGCCAGAAGAAAAAGGGAAAAATACCAAAATAAAAAAACACACATCTTGCCTCCTCATTAAAAAGTACTAATTAAACAATCTCATTTACAACAGCACCGAAAATGTCACAAAATACTTAGGGACAAACCAAGCAAGGAAAAGACCTGGACGTGGAGAATTGTAAAGCACTGATGACAGAAATGGAAGGTGACACAATGAGATGAAAATGTGTCTTATGCTAATGCGCTGACCGAATTAACACTGCTAAAATGTCCAGATGACCCAAATCCATCTCCAGATTCCACACAATCTCTATCAAAATCCCAATGACATTTTTTTTCACAGAAGTAGGAAGAAAAAAAAATCCCAAGGAACCAAAAACAAAACAAACAAAAAAACCCCAAACGAAATATTGAGGAACCATAGGAAAGCCGGAGGCCTCACGCTTCCTGACCTCAAACTATATTACAAAGTTATAGTCATCAAAACAGTACACTACTTGCCCTGGCCAGTTTGGCTCAGTGGTTGGAGCGCTGCCCAAGGACTGAAGTATCTCGGGTTCGATTCCTGGTCAAGGGCAGGATCCCCAGCACTGGTAGGGGTCGATTTCTCTCTCTCTCTCCCCCCCCCCTCTCTCTCTCTCTCTCTCTGTCTCTCTGTCTTTCTCTCCCCCTCTCTCCCTCCTTCTCCCTCCCTTCCACTCTCTCTAAAAATCAATGGAAAAAATATCCTCTGGTGAGGATTACAAAAATAACAACAAAAACAGTATACTACTACCATCAGAACACACACACACAGACCAAAGAAACAGAGCCCAGAAAGAAACCCTCGAGCCGAAACCAGTTTGGCTCAGTGGATAGAGCGTCGGCCTGCGGACTGAAGGGTCCCAGGTTCGATTCCGGTCAAGGGCATGTACCTGGGTTGCGGGCACATCCCCAGTAGGAGATGTGCAGGAGGCAGCTGATCGATGTTTCTCTCTCGTCGATGTTTCTAACTCTCTATCTCTCTCCCTTCCTCTCTGTAAAAAATCAATAAAATATATTAAAAAAAGAAAGAAAAGAAAGAGACCCTCGAATACATCCTGGCCTAGAACCTGACTACCTATCATGAACTGCCTTTTAATTAAAAGGTTTTAATTGCAGACCATCCTCTGTGGTTACGTTAGGTCTCTGAGTTTGCAGCGCTACCCACCTGCAGGGCTGCGCGGTCCAGAGAGCGCGTGCCATCGGGGGGACCCGGCCGTGTCCACACGCCCGGCTGCCCTCACGCTGAGAAAACGGGGCGCTTCTACGCCCCAACCTTCCCGGAGCCCCCACCCGGGGCCACAGAGTGCGCAGAACAGCCAGAGAGCCTGCGCGCTTAAGTCGCCCGGGCCAGGAAAGGGCGGGGCTAGGAGGGGTGGGGATGCTGGCATGCGTGGCCCCGCCCACTGGGGATATTTGCACCAATAGGGATGCTCAGGGCTGCCAGGGGCGTGGCTGAGCCTGCGAGGACCGGTATTGGCAGCTGAACTAGCTAAGTGCCCAGGAGACCCACAAACACGAATTGGAAGAGATCTATGCACCCGTGTGCGACGCGGCGTTACTGACAAGAGCCGAGCTGTGGAAGGAAGCACGAGTGGGCGAAGGTGAGGCACCGAGAGGCACGGAAATGGCGACACGCCTACATCCCCTCCCAAGGGCGGCACCCGAGCTGGGCTGTCAGCCTCCATGGCTATGTCATCAGATGTCCTCGCGGCCCAGGCCACGACGGTCCCCTTAGACATCGATGTGATCCTAAAACCCTTGTTCGCGTGTGGATTGGCGTTTTGGCAGATTCAGCCCAGTTAGTCTGGGCAGCCCGACCGGGGTGGCTCAGTGGTTGAGAATCAACCTATGAACCAGGAGGTCAGGGTTTGAATCCCGGTCAGGGCACATGCCCAGGTTGCGGGGCTCCATCCCTAGGAGGGGGCGTGCAGGAGGCAGCCGATCCACGATTCCCTCTCATCACTGATGTTTCTATGTCCCTCTCCCTCTCCCTCCTCTCTCTAAAGTCAATAAAAACATTTTTTTTTTTGGTAAAAGATAATTTTTTTGCCTAGCTGTTTAGCTTCTTATTCCACACTAGTTAGGTATTCCTCATCCAGCCCTGTGCTCCCCAGAACTTAAGAGAGCAGCATTGTGCCTACTGGTCCAGCCCCAACGAAGGTGGCCATTGGGTATGTGGTCATCTTTCCCCCATCAACTCTCCTGCAAGGGCGAGGCTTATAGACTCAACACCCGGCCATACTGGGACCACGTAATACCCCCAGGTAAGGTTCAAGTGCGTGAAGACAGCTCCCCCAAGAGGCTCTCCACTGCCATCGGCTCCGCATCTCATGCTTCCCTATGGGCATCTTCCCAGGTTGACTTACCCCTTCAACTATGTCTTCCGGGTTTTTTCCTAGTAGAAATGGTGCCACAATAAGCATTCATGTCTACGTATTTTAGGGCGTTTGTATGAATTTTGGTTAACTGTACCTGGGAGTACGTTCGTTTGTGGGGACTAAGAGCATTCCTGAAATCAGCTCGACCCATGAACCCAGAGGTCAGGGTTGGATTCCGGGTCAGGGCACAAGCCTGAGTTGCAGGCCCGATCCCCAGTAGGGGACGTGCAGGAGGCAGCCGATCTATGATTCTCATCATTGATTTCTATCTCTCCCTCCCTCTCCGAAATCAATAATAGGCCAAAAAAACAAAAACAAATAAAAAATAGGACAGCTGGCCTACATACTTCTTGACCGTTTCCAAAAGACCTCAATGGGATTACTGCATTAAATCTTTAAAGTGAATCAGGGGCAGAATTAACACCTATTATGTAATTGCATCTGCTGATCTGAATTACGTACGTTATATTCCCTCATTCACAAGGCACTATGGACTTCCTTTCCAACATGCTTTTTAGTACGGAAATTTCCTCCATAACTGCTATTTCTGATGTTCCTGAAAATGTTCTATTTCTACGTGTCCACTTTCCATGTGTAATTTCACACAGACATACATTTCATGGTACTCATTTGCTTGTGAATATGGTAACTTCGCTAAATTCGCTTCCTTAATTCAATGGTGTGTAGATTATTTGGGGGAATCTAGGTAGATAGCTCTAGGTAGAATACATACTCACACACACGTATAGGCACTGTTTCTGTGTTTGTAAATAATAAACGGTATGCCTTTTCATTGCTAATCCTTACACACTGTCTCTTCTTTTTCTATGGATTTATTGCATTAGGACAACTCAGGATAGTGATTAGAAATGGTGACAGAAATGTTCTGTTTTGCTCCCAATCTCAGGAGGAAAACTTTCAGTATCTCCAACATCAGTGACTTTGCAATTGATTGCTTTTGTAAATTAACCTTTATCTCTTTTTTAATGCTCAGTTATTAGTTTCCATGAAATTCAGGAGAAATCAGTTTTGTATTTTCTTGAATGCTTTTCTTTATTTTTGAGATGGTCACCTAAATGTTTCCCCTCACTTATGTTACTGTAATGAATGACACTGATTGGTTTTTAAATTCCTTTTAAAAACAGACTTATTTTGCCCTAGCTGGTGTGGCTTAAGGTCGACTAAACGGTCCCAGGTTGGATTCTGGTCAAGGGCACATGCCTGGTTTGCAGGCTCAATCCCCAGTAGGGGGTGTGCAGGAGGCAGCCGATCTATGATTCTCTCTCATCATTGATGTTTCTCTCTCTCCCTCTCTGAAATGAATAAAAAAAAAAGTGTATTTAAAATACAATAAAAATAGACTTTTTTTTCTTAATAGATTCAGATTTATAAAAAAGGTGAAGATAGCATAGAGGGTTCCCAAACACCTACACCCCATTTCACTTAACATTAACATCTTCTATTAGAATGAATCATTGGCCACACAATTAACCCAGAGCGACACACTCTTATTCATTAAAGTTTGCACTTTGAGATTTCCCTTGTTTTTACTAAATGTCCTACTGCCATTCCAGGACCCACAGACGATGCCGCCTTATGTTTAACTGGTATGCCTAGCGAGGGTTTCCTTGCTTGTGACACTTTCTCAGATTTGTCTTGTTTTGATGGTCCTCTGGTTTTGAGGACAATCGCTCCTGTATTGTGTAGACCAGTGATGGTGAACCTATGACACGCGAACTCATTTTTTTGGGTTGATTTTTCTTTGTTAAATGGCATTTAAATATATAAAATAAATATCAAAAATATGTCTTTGTTTTACTATGGTTGCAAAGATCAAAAAATTTCTATATGTAACACGGCACCAGAGTTAAGTGAGGGTTTTTCAAAATGCTGACACGCCGAGCTCAAAAGGTTCGCCATCACTGGTGTAGACTGTCAAGTGGGATTTGTCTAAATGTTTTCTCATGTTTAAATTTTTTTATATATACATATTTTATTTATTGACTCCAGAGAGGAAGGGACAGGCAGGGAGGGAGAGAAACATCCATGATGAGAGAGAATCATGCATCGGCTGCCTCCTGCACGTCCCCTTACTGGGGATCGAGCCTGCAACCCGGGTATGTGCCCTGACCGAGAATTGAACCGTGACCTCCTGGAGGTTCATAGGTCAACGCTCAACCACTGAGCCACACCAGTTAGACTATTTATTCAGGGTTGTTTTTTTAATATTAGTGTGGACTTGTGAATACTGATTATACACTTTGGGCTAGAATCCCATGCAAAGCTACATATTTCGTTCACATTGTGTCAGCTTTAGCCATTGGAAGGTCTTTGGGTTGGTTCCTGTGCAACTTCTGGCATGCTTCCGTGTGCGTGTGCGTGTGCAGCTCTTCCTTACTTTCTGGCACTACATAATACCCCAGGTCATCCTTTACATTTTCTGCCCATTCATAGAATCCACCCTGCTTTTCATTGGAGAACGGTACTGGAGACCACGATACGGCTTCTAGTAACTGCTACCACTGGAATGTCATTGCTTCTAGGCGGTCTCCGCTGCAGAGTAGGGACCTATGGATATGTCCAGCCAATGCATGTGTACACATATATGTACCTATTTCTGTGTAAATACATACCCATGTGGATGTTAAACATGAGATCCCGGCTGGCGGGGCTCAGTGAATGAGTGTCGACCCATCGAGATCACAGTTCAATTCCCGGTCAGGGCACATGCCCGGGTTGCGGGCTTGACCCCTGGTATGGGGCGTGCAGGAGGCGGCCGATCCGTGATTCTCTCTCATCACTGATGTTTCTATCTCTCTCTCCCTCCCTGTCCTTTCCTCTTGAAAATAAATAAAAATATCTTTTTTTTTTAAAAAAGAAATACCTAACTTGTGTGGAATAAGAAGCTAAAGAGTGAAGGTAAAAATTTCTTTAGCACAGGAGTGAATCATCAATTTTGGGAGCTGAGATGAGAAAGGAATTTTGAGAAACAACAGGTATCAAACACAGGTAGGATGGGCATTACTACTGAAAATAAAATTAATCTGGAAACTGCTCCCCCCCCCCCCAATGGTTACAGGAGGCAGCCGATCCATGATTCTCTCTCATCATGGATGTTTCTATCCCTCCCCCTCCCTCGCTCTCTCTGAAATGAATAAAAACGACTTTAAAAACATTTGCGTGTGGTGAAGCTCCCGTGGCGTGCCTTCACGTTCAGTGTCATAGACACACCATCACAGCATCGTACAAAACCGATGCACTGAGCTGTGTCTACTGTCCTTGCCCTCCCGCTACAGACACTGGCGATTTTATTGCATTTTTAGTTGTGCACTTCCCAGCATGTCAGATAAGCGGGACCCACTCTGTGCCTCCTTCTCGGACTGGCTCCCTTCACTGAGCAAAATGCACTTAAAATTCACATGTGTCTCTTTCTCTACGTGGATATACCACAGTGTGGGTGGATTCCTCCCTTCGCCTCCCTCAATTCATTTCTATAAGGGTATCTTGGGTTTCTCTCAGTTTCTGGAAATTATGAGTAAAGCTGTTATAAATATTCATGGGCTGGTGTTGGTATGGACATGAGTTTTTAACAAATTTGGGTCAATGCCTAGGAACAGAGTAGCGGGGTACATTTTTCTAGCCCATCATGAATGACAGTTTTGTCGCTTGGATCTTCCCCAACTATGGGCATTGCCAGTTCTTTGGCTTGTAGCCATCTCCTAGGAGTGGAGGGGCACCTGTTTGTTTAATTCGCATCCCCCTAATGGAAAGCATGGTCCATCCGGTTATCTGTCATCTGTATACTTCTGTGGGGAGGGGTATATTCAGATCCTAGGCCCACGTCTAATGGGTATGTTTGTGTGCCTACTGCTGAGTTGTAAGATGTCTTTCTACATTTGGAGAGAAGGCCTTTATCAGATATGCCTTGACAGTATCTTCTCCCAATCTGTGTTGAGCTTTTCACCAATGGAACAGTGCCCGTAATTTTAATGAAGTCCTCTTTCCGTCATGATTTGTGCTTTTGGTGTGGCATCTGAAAACGTGCAACAAAGCCTAAGGCCACACAGACTTCCTCCTTTATTATTCTGCATTGCACGTGGGGTTCTGAGGTCGACCTTGGGTTAACTTTATAATTAAGGTCCAGTCTCTCATGCACACGTGAAGGTCCGTGCCTAGCCCCCTCCGTGCAGGTGGATACCCTATTGTTCTGGCATTACTTACTGAAAAGACTTACGTATGGATTGAATTTCCTTGGTGCGGATTTCTCTGATCTCTCTGTTCCCAACCATCGGCCTATGTGTCTACTCGTTTGCCAAGACCATGCTATCTTGATGACTGGACATTTGTAGTGAAAGTTCTGAAATAAGGTAGGGGTGGACCCTCCAAATTTGTTCTTCAGTATTGTGTTGATTCTCTTGTCTTTCCGTAAAACCTTAAGATTAGTTTGTTGATTTCTATCGAATAACCTGTTGGGATGCTCAATGAGATTTCATTGAATCTATAGATTTAATTCAATTTGAGTTGGGCAGAGCTGACCTCTGAACAGTATTGAGTCTTCCAATCCACCATGAACACCGAGGTATTTACATCTTATCCATTACTTGAATCTACTTTGATTTCTTTCATCAGTTTTGTATTTTCTGCACTTAGATCCTATATATGGTATAAATATATTTAGTTATATGATATTTACATACACATGCACATTTTCTTTGATGTACATGGTTTTTTAAAATTTATTTCGAATTCGCATCCTTTATCCTTGCTCTATGCATTTAGATATTTTTGTTTTGTTTTGCTTTGTAGATTCTTTGGAATTTTCTACATAGACAGCCTTGTCATCTCTGGATAAAGACAGGTTTATTTCCCCATTTTCTTTACTATGTTTTTATTGATTTCAGGGAAAGGGAAAGAGAGATAGAAACTTCCATGATGGGAGAGAATCATCAATCGGCTGCCTCCTGCACACCCATTACTGAGTATCGAGCCTGCAACCCAGGCAGGTGCCCTATATCTCTCTCCCTCTCCTTTTCCTCTCTGATATCAATAAAAATATATTTTTTAAAAAGAAAATGTTTGGAGTCTCTCTGGAAAACAGATCAGCAACAAAGTGCTGGCTAAACCCAAGACACATTCATTAAGATCTGATCCAGTCAAGGATGGGTGATATTTCTACACCTGGCTGGAGTGTCCTGGAAATACCAGTCAGGGAAATTAGTCAGCATAACTCAAATCAAAGGGGACCATCAAAACTACCAGTATCTGCAAAGGAATTAGTATGTACTTTGAAAAAAAAATCTGAAAAGCCACAAGAAAGAGAAAGGAGATCACATACCCACCCCCAAAACAAAACTTTCAGATACCAAAATATAAATATATATCAAGTAAGAAAATAAACAGAAAGAAAGCAACCCCATCCCAAAGTGAACATCTGAAACCATAATTAAAAGGAGAGGAGAAAAAGACGTACCTGGTCCTCGGATAGGAAGACGTATATGATTAAAAACCACTTTTTCCCACAAATTAATTTATTACAGTTGAGGAAATTGCAGTCTAAACTGTAATTTCTTCCAACGAGAAGACACATGAGACAACAGGAGGCAGAAGAAGGGACGCACAGATCACAGAACAAAAATGGAGCCAGTCACAGATGACGATACAGCAACAGTGCGGATGGCATTACAGATAAATGGGCAATTATTGGCAAATAATCGCAAGTCATGGCAAGTAACTTGGCAACGTCACGATTTCAAATTAAAAAATTTTTTTCTCATGATTGAAGGATTGGAATTTTAAAGAAAACAGAAAAGAGTTAGAAGTTCACACAGGTGACGAGTCTTATGGAATCCGCATAAACAGCTTTCCGAAATGACATGAGACTCAGAAGCCATACAAGCGAACATGGTAGTACTTGGACACAGAACAGTTATACACAGTCTTACAACAGAAACGAGGTTTGAGAGGGTGTGGAAAGTATCTGTAATGCTTGACAATCGAAAGCTTACTGTCCCGATCATAAAGGAGCTCTGCGAAGTAAGAAACAGATGAACCCCCACCCCCCGCCACCAAAATTAGACAGAAAGAGGAAATGAAGAGATACAGATGGCTAGTCAAATATGAGAAAATGACCGAACTCAAAAACGAAAGAAATACAATTTAAGACAATAGTTTGGGCTATCACGTTGGCAAAGATTTCCAATAGGCATGAAATCCATGATCTGGAAGGCCGGGGAAACATTGGCCATCTTATTGGTTGCCATTGGAGTGGTAAGAGTTGGTACCATGTTATTAAGGAAATCTGGTGATAATCTTCAAAACTGAAAATGTGCCTGTTCTGAATCCCAGTATATCAGTGGCTGAGTAATGATGATGATATACTAGGGACAGATGCAAAATTATTGCTCTAGAGGGAGGTCCATTGCACAGAAATGTGGTGCTAACCTCAGTTTTTGCGAATGAGAGAACATGGGATTATATTCAATCTACAAAACAGTCATGCAGTCATTCCATAAATGACACAGATGTGTGTTACTGAAGTAGAAAAAGCTCTTCACGGAAAGGCAGCATGTGGAAGAACTGTACAATATGGTCCCACTTCCAGAGCCCCCTCCCAAAACAGCTTGCGTGTTCGTGTGCGTGTGCATGTGCATGTGTGTGTGTGTATGTGCAAAACTCCCTTAGTAGAGATAGAATTAGGGCCCGGCTCATGTAGCTCAATGGTTGAGCATTGACCTATGAACCAAAAGGTTCCGGTTCGATTCCTGGTCAGGGCACATGCCTGGGTTGAGGGCTCGATCCCCGGGAGGGGGTGTACAGGAGGCAGCTGATCAATGATTCTCTCTCATCATTGATGTTTCTCTCTCTCTCTCTCTCTCTCTTTCCCTTCCTGTCTAAAATAAAAAAAAAATTTTTTTTAAAAAGGGAGAATTAGGAGAGAGGAGTGCACTTAATTTATATCTTTAGATCTGCTTTGAAATTTTAGGGGAAAAACCATGCAGCATTTCTTTTTAAAAAATGTGCCCCTCACCAGCCAATGAAAATTGTCAATTGATACCTATGAGAGCACTGAGGCGTTCCATCATTCTGAGTGTCCTGTGCAAATACTACTTCCTCTACCGAGGCTCTTGGGATTGAGTGAAGTGGCAGCCAAGGAAACAGTCACCACGCCCAAAGTAAAGTCTCAGCGATGACAGCCCAACATGACCATTGCTCAGCTAAGCATGTCTTATCTGCAGGAGGGTCCGCAGCGACACGGGACGGCGGAGCAGCTCTGTGTAGAGGAACGGCTGCAGTGTCGTGTGGCTGACGCTGGCCATGAAGCGACGGCAGCACCCGGAGAAGCAAATCCACCTGCGGGGACACAGAGGGATGTGGCGAAGGTGAGGGACACGTTTTCTAGGGCCAGGAGTCTTGAGGGCACCCTCACACACCTGTCTTCTACGTGTGCTGGGGGAAATCTACCCAGACCCACAGGGACAGCCATGCTTGCAGTAGCTGGGTCCATGCTGTGACCAGAAAAATGCCTTTAAAAATGCCTAAGGTCAGCCTGGCTGGTGTGGCTCGGTGGTAGAGCACTGACCAGAAACCAAGAGGTCCCCGGCTCCATTCCCAGTCAGGGCACATGCCTGAGTCGTGGGCTGGGTCCCCAGGAGGGGGTGTGCAGGAGGCAGCGGATCAATGTCTCTGTGTCTCTCTCTCTCTCTCTCTCTCTCTCTCTCTCTCTCTCTCTCTCACCCCCCGCCTCCTGTCCCCTCTCTAAAAAATCAATAAAAAACATATATATTTTTTTAAAGTGAAGGAAACCCTTCAGAGGCCCAGGACACGTGTCACTGGACGTGGAGAAAAGCTATGAAGACAGGCGAGAGCAGCCGTCTCTCTTCACTCATCACGCAGTGTGGCCCATGGGCCCATTAGAATGACCCTGAAGCCATCCACCCCAGGAGGCTCCCATCAACCTCTCTACCCAGACATGCGTGCTGCCAGGAAGCGAGAACTACTCTGACGAAACCTCACCTGCAGCGGGTGGTTCTGGAACCGCAGGCAGGCCAAACGTCTTGTCTCGGCGATTTATGGGTGGCATCCATGACCCAAAGCATTCCCAAGACGTCAGGTTCTGAGGAGGAAAAAGGCCAGCCAGCGTGGGTGCTGGGAAGTCACCCAATATAACGGTACGTAAGAAACGTTATAATAAATATTCCGTGACTTAATTTTTACAACTTCCTGTTATACATAATTATTAATAGCAAACTACAATGTTTGCTAATGACGATTACTATCATTGTGTTGCATTCATTTCCCTTACGCGCCTTACGCGCAGGCACACCATTTCTCTCCACTAATATTAGCAGCGAATATTTTAGCAGCCCGTGGCCACGTCATTAGTCTTGGACTGACTTGGTGTGCGCAACAGGAAATATTTAGCTTTCGGAGAACAAAAAAATAGATTTATTTGCG
This sequence comes from Myotis daubentonii, assembly GCF_963259705.1. Lineage (NCBI taxonomy): Eukaryota > Metazoa > Chordata > Mammalia > Chiroptera > Vespertilionidae > Myotis > Myotis daubentonii. Next base: position 17,802,353 of record NC_081860.1, on the reverse strand, counting down.
TTATGGGTATTCATTTGTGCAGTTATTCAATGTCTAGTAAGTTCATGTTCAAGAAAAATATTTTTATTAAAATGTTCTATTATTTTATGTTAATGATGACTCATTTATTTCATCCCTTTGTATTCAGCATGTCTCTATGGCAATAAACCTACGTTTCTATGAAAATGGAAGCTTTGGTTTTTTGCGGCCCACATAAACTTAAACATTATTTGGCCCATTTTAGCCTTTGAATTTGACATGCTTGATGTACACATAAACCATACATGAAGACAATTGCGTACAATCTCATTTAACACAAAGCATGTTTAAGTGCGGGGACCCTGTGCTGACATGCCCAACTGTCCCTTCCCTGAGGTCTGACACACACAAGAGAGGCAGGCTAACAATTATGTCAGCGAGATCAAATGTTTCCACTTCATTCAGACCAAATGTCATAAAACAATTATTTAAAATATGTCTTCATTGATTTTTTAAAAGGATTTCAGTTATTTATTTTTTAAAATATATTTTTATTGACTTCTGAGAGGAAGGGAGAGAGAGAGAGAGAAGCATCAATGATGGGAGAGAATCACTGATAGGCTGCCTCCTGCACGCCCCACACTGGGGATTGAGCCCATAACTCAACTCGGGCTGTGCCCTGACTGGAATTGAATCCGGGACCCTTCAGTTCAGAGGCCAATGCTCTATCCACTGAGCCAAACCAGGTAGGACTGTATTCATTGATTTCAGAGAGACAGCAAGGGATATATAGAGAGAAACATCAATGATGAGAGAGAATCATGGATCGGCTGCCTCCCGCATGCCGCCTACTGGGAATCAAGCCTGCAACCCGGGCCTGTGCCCTGACTGGGAATCCAATCTGGACCTCCTGGTTCACAGGTAGATGCTCAACCAATGAACCACCCGGCTGGACCATAATCTCAATCTTTTTAACTTCATCCAGTCGCGTTTTATGACTTCGCATAGCTCTACCCTAGAGAATGTTCTAGGTGTGTTTGAAAATAATTTGGGTTCTGTTGCTGCTTGGTGACCTAGATATCAGCTCACGTAGGTCGATTAGATTGCTCAAGTTTTCTATAACCCCACCAATTCATTGTTTAACTGGTCTTCAATTATTAAGAAGAAGGTATTGAAGAGTCCAGTTTTTTTCACTGATTTTCCCTTCGATCCTGTCAGCTATTGCCTTCTGTAATTTCAGACACTGCTGTAGGGTGATTGTGTTGTTTATAACTGTTATATATCCAATCAGAAAGAATGTATGACTCCTATGTTCACTGCAGCGTCATGTACAATAACCAAGTTTTGGAAGCAGCCAAGTACCCATCACTACATGAGTGGATAAAAGAGCTGTGGGACATTTACACAAGGGAATACCACACAACTGTAAAAAAAAAAAAAAAAAGAAAGAAAGAAAGAAAAAAAATCTTACCTTTTTGCGACAGCAGGATGGACCTGGAGAGCATTATGCTAAGTAAAATAAGCCAATCAGAGAAAGGTAAATACAGTATGATCTCACTTGTATGTGGAATCTAATGAACTAATAAACAAAATAGAAACAGACTTATCAATACAGAGAACGGACTAACAGCTCTCAGAGGGGACGGGCTCGGTAAAAAAAAAAAAAGGTAAAGGAATTGAACAGCTAAAACCCCTCATAGACACAGACAACAGTATGGCGGTTCCCAGTGGGAAAGGGAGGTGGGGGAGGTAGAAGACGGTAAAGAGGAGATAAATGGTGATGGCTGGAGACTTGACTTGGGGTGGTGAACACACCATACAATATACCAAGCTTGTCAAACTCGAGGACCATGGCCGCATGTGACCCACAATGAATATTTTTGTGGCCCGGCCAATATAACGGTATGTAAGAAACGTTTTAATAAAAATTTCGTAACTTTATTAATAATGAAATACGACATTTTCTAATGATGAATTGCTATCACCATGTTGCATTCATTTCCCTTAGGCGCCTGACGTGCAGGCGCACCATTTCTCCCCACTCATACTAGCAGAAAACATTTTAGCAGCCCATGGCCACATCACTAGTCTTGGACTGACTTGTTTGGTGTGTGCAACAGAAAATATTTCACTTTCAGCCGAAACCGGTTTGGCTCAGTGGATAGAGCGTCGGCCTGTGGACTGAAAGGTCCCAGGTTCGATTCCGGTCAAGGGCATGTACCTGGGTTGCGGGCACATCCCCAGTAGGAGATGTGCAAGAAGCAGCTGATCGATGTTTCTCTCTCATCGATGTTTCTAACTCTCTATCTCTCTCCCTTCCTCTCTGTAAAAGTTCAATAAAATATATATAAAAAAAGAAAATATTTCACTTTCAGAGAACAAGAAAAAGGTTTATTTGCATTATGTTTATTAATTTGTGCAGTTATTCAATGTCTGGTAAGTTAATGTTCAAGAAAAAAATATTACTTTTTATTAAAATGTTCTACTGTTTTACATTAATGATGACTCATTTATTTCAGCCCTTTGGATTCAGCATGTCTCTATCGAAATAAACCTACGTTTCTATGAAAATTAAAGCTTTTGTTTTTTTGCGGCCCACATACACGTAACCCTTGTTCATTTGGCCTGTGTGAGCCTTTGAGTTGGACATGCTTGCAATATACAGATGATGGATTATAGAAGTGTACAACTGAAACATAGATAATTTTATTAACCAGTGTTCCCCCAATAAATGCAATGTAAAGGAAAAAAACTGATTGGCTTGGGCAAAGAAGTCTGTTTACCATCACGGAGATCCACCAGCGTCCCAGAGATCCCGGCCTGCCTCCCGCGGAGGGCACCATCCCACCAGGGAGCCTCACAGGTTTCCCAGAGCATCCTCATGGGCACGTGTTTGCGGGCAGCCTCACCTGGGAGGTGACGAGAAATCACATCCATGATTGAGAATTGTGCCCAGGCTCTCAGGTAACAAGACTCATGTGAAACGGGCCCCCAAGGGAAGCTGTGCAAAAGTTTATCAAGATTCACTTTCCCTAGGGAGTGACTGCGGGGTGTGCGATGCCTCCACTGTGACAAGGGAAGCTGTCCCTCACTCCTGTCCCTGGGGCTCTGAACGTGCTGGACCTCAGTTACCGATGAGAACGACGACGGTATGAGTTCTCACTCATTTTGTTCAGCCCAAGGAATGTTGGTTTGGTTTTTTTGGGGGAATCATCATCGATCCCAGCACGTTCTAAAAAATGGAGCTGGCGGATGGTGGCTCAGTGGGTGAGGCGATGACCTCAGAGTCATCCAGGGCCTGCAGGACCAGGTCCCACCACTGAGCGAGGAACACTCAGTCCATGTCAGAGGGAAACCCCGTGTGCCATCGGGACACCCAAACGAGCCGCCTCCACAGCTCCAAACCCACAAGCTAATGGCTGAGCGAGGAGCAGAGCATCGCTTACCTTCCTGGGGATCCCGGCTCCGCGCCCACTCAGGCCCCTTCCTCGGGGACTCCCGGGGTCTCGGGCCATCCAGGCAGACAATGGGCTCTCGTCTTGGCCAATGCTGGCTCTGGCGCTGGGGCTGCACCTGAGAAGTGGACACAAATCACAGGGGCGTTTGAGTCATGTGCCCAGGTCGTCAGGAAAAATCCCTGCCCTCCTCTTCCCTTTGGTGGGCCTTCATCTGACTGTGCCTACGCCTGTCCCTGAGGCATGAGTGAGGGCAGGTGTGACTTCCTGTGTGCAGGTGGGTTACAAATATGGATGCATGTGGGCAGGGGGGAACGAGGCCCCTGGATGGGAAAAAGGAAGCCTTGCGGGCAGGCTGGTGTAGTTCAGTGGTTGAGCGAGGTCATGGTTCGAGCAAGCACATGGGCATACTGTGGGCTCGATCCCCAGTAGGGGGTTTGCAGGAGGCAACCAATCAATGATTGTCTTCATCATTGATGTTTCTTTCTCTCCTTCTCTCTTCCTCTCTGAAATTAATAAAAAAATATTTTTTAAGAAAGGGCAACCAACACCAAAAAAATCATCTCTGATGCTGAAACAATGGGAGGGCCCGCATGAGTGTGACAAGGGAAGCTGTCCCTCACTCCTGTCCCTGGGATACGGAACGTGCTGGACCTCAGTTACCGATGAGAACGACGACGGGTGTAGTTCTCACTCATTTTGTTCAGCTTTTCCAAGGAATGTTGGTTTGGGTTTTTTTTTGGAGGGAGTCATCATCGATCCCAGCACGTTCTGGACACAGGGCCTTGGCCCAGACACACGGTTCCAATTGGTTGACCATGGGACAGAGAAAGGCTCACCTTCCTGAGCGCCCGGGGGCATGAGGCCGCCCCAGGGCTACTCTTCTTCCAGGACCGGCCCTGTCCGACCCCCAGGTAGAGAGCAAGGTGGTCCCTTCTAGGCAGACGAGAGGCCTTTCATGATGACACCACCTGTGGAATGAAGAGAAACCACATGCACATTTGAGAAACTCATTCAGCTTCTCAGGTCACATGAGCCACACCACCCTTTCCCCAGGTACAGCCTGCACCTGTCCCTCATCCCTCTGTCCCTTTGGGGTGAGATGGGCGGGTGTGACATCATGAGCTGAGCAGGTAGGCAGCTGGGCTGATGTCCTGGGAGGTGCCTGATGAGTGTGACAAGGGAAGCTGTCCCTCACTCCTGTCCCTGGGGCTCTGAACGTGCTGGTCCTCAGTATCCGATGAGAATGACGACGGTATGAGTTCTCACTCATTTTGTTCAGCTCCAAGGAATGTTGGTTTGGTTTTTTTGGGGGAATCATCATCGATCCCAGCACGTTCTAAAAAATGGAGCTGCTGAATGGTGGCTCATTGGGTGAGGCAATGACCTTGGAGTCCTCCTGGGCCTGCAGGAGCCGGTCCCACCACCGAGCAAGGAACACTCAGTCCATGTCAGAGGGAAACCCTGTGTGCCATCGGGACACCCAAACAAGCCGCCTCCAGCGGCTCCAAACCCACAAGTTAATGGCTCAGTGAGGAGCAGAGCATCGCTTACCTTCCTGGGGGATCCCGGCTCCGCGCCCACTCAGGCCCGTTCCTCGATGACTCCCTGGGACTCAGGCCATCCAGGCAGACAACGGGCTTCTCGTCTTGGCTGATGCAGACCCTGGCGCTGGGGCTGCACCTGAGAAGTGGACACAAATCACAGGGTCGTTTGAGTCATGTGCCCAGGGAATCAGAAATGAACCCACGTCATTGCCCACCCCCGTCTTACGGGGCCTGTGCATCCCTCACATTTTTCTCTCCCTGAGAAATGAGTCACGGGTGTGACGCCATGTGTGCAGGTCGGACAGCCGATAGGTCGCATATGTTGTTGGCAGCGACCTCCTCAAGGGAATCATGAAGCCCTGTGCCCAGGGTCCTGGACACGCCCCTGCCTCCCATCAAAAACAGACTGTTTGTTCAACAAACAAAAAAACCACAAATTCTTACTTCCCACGAAGTCATAACAAAAAGCACCCGCGTTCTATGAACATGCCCCTAAGAAGCCTAGATGGCCCTCAACTTGGACATTTTGTCCCTGAAAATGGTCACCAGCCAAATGCACATACAGGAAACGAGTGGAAGCAGAAACTAACCACCCACACAGAGACGGGCACCATGAGCACACGGCTACATGTATGCAGCCTCCCGTAAGGAGACCAGCCACATCAGGCCAGGCACACTATCGTGCAAACCAAGCCAGCGCCCCTCAGGGGACAAAGGGAGAGCAGCCGGTGTCTGTGGTCCTCATCGGCTATCTCTGTAACACTGCCCCGTGGGCAAGGCCACACTCGCATCTGGAAACCACACGTTCCCAGGCGTAGAACTCAGGCTCTGACCTGCCAGGAAACCTTGAAGCACTTACAGGGTCTTTCAGAAGTAGCATCCTCAGCAAGGCTCCTTTGGCTCAGGGGTGGAGCCTTGACCCAAGAACCAGAAGGTGATCATGGTTCGATTCCCAGTCAGGGCACATGCCCGGGGTTGCTGGCTCCATCACCAGTAGAGGTCATGCAAGTGGCAGCCAACCAATACATGTTTCTGCCTTATCACTGATATTTCAACCTGTCTCCCATCCTCTCTGAAATCAATCCTATATAATAAAAGCCTAAGAATATGCTAAGTGTCCAGTCATCAGGTCTTCCGTTCAACCAATCAAATCATAATATGCCAATAATAAATATGTTAAGGCTGCTCAACCACTTGCTATATGCACACTGAGCACCAGGGGTCAGAAACTGAACTCAGGAGTTGTCCCCTGGTAGTCAGTGCACTCCCACAGGGGTAGGGCCTCTCAGGCGGAAGCCAGGATCATGGCTGGTGAGCACAGCAGCGGTGGTGAGAGGCTTTCTTGCCTTTGCAGCAGCGCTAAGGATGTCCACTACCAGTTTAGGGATTGGGCCTAAGCCATCAGTGGGATATCCCCTGAGGGCTCCCTGACTGTGAGAGAGTGCTGGCTGGGATGAGGGACACCATGCTGACTGCACGAATTTAGTGCACCGGGCCTAGTAAATCTATATTTAAAACATAAAATAAAATCCATGGGAAGCAGAAGGCCTCCCTCAAAGCAAACAGAGACAGTACGTGGCATGGAAGGACATGGAGTCCACCTCAACCTGGCCTCCTCTCAGATCCCTGTACTGGCTATCAAACACCAGCAGCATCACCTCAGAGCTCGGAGCTCAGCAGACCACGTGCATGTGGGCGAAGTGCGAGGGTAATGCGTAGGATGTCACAACTGCAGCACCAAGGCCAGCTATCAGCAACGTACCCCCAAAACACCTCAGGGAACTCACTGTACCTCACCAAGTACTCAGGACAGAACAGCTATCGCTACCAGCAGGGAAAGGGGGCCTAATCAGGAGCCATGCAAGTATTGTCGTTTGGTACCCAGGTCAGAGCTGCAGGGGCTACCATGGCAGAGGAAAGAAGGCCAACACAAATCTACACACACCATGAGTCCCTGAGGCAAGGCCCTGGCCACACCCTCCAAACTACTTCAGAGGAGGTGCCCGATGTCCACCATAACAACACAGCCCACACATACCAACCAGAACCATTCCTTCAGGACCACCCAACCTGATGGAGAGGCCTGTGACCCTCAGATAGAACAGGCTGAGATTGGACGCCCTAGCCGATGCCTGCATGAGTGTGACAAGGGAAGCTGTCCCTCACTTCTGTCCCTGGGATACGGAACGTGCTGGACCTCAGTTACCGATGAGAACGACGACGGGTGTAGTTCTCACTCATTTTGTTCAGCTTTTCCAAGGAATGTTGGTTTGGGTTTTTTTTGTTTTGGAGGGAGTCATCATCGATCCCAGCACGTTCTGGACACAGGGTTTTGGCCCAGACACACGGTTCCAATAGGTGGACTTTGGGACAGAGAAAGGCTTACCTTCCTGAGCACCCTGGGGGCATGAGGCAGACCTGGGGCAACACTTCTTCCAGAACCTGCACAGTCCGACCCGCAGGTAGAGAGCAAGGTGGTTTCTTCCATGCAGACGAGAGACATTTCATGAGGATGCGACCTGGGGAGAGAAGAAAAACCGCATGCAAATTTGAGAAACTCATTCAGCTTTTCAGGTCACATGATCCACACCACCCTTTCCCCAGGTACAGCCTGCACCTGTCCCTCATCCCTCTGTCCCTTAGGGGTGAGATGGGTGTGTGAGACACCATAAGGTGAGCAGGCAGGCAGCTGGGCTGATGTCCTGGGAGGTGCCTGATGAGTGTGACAAGGGAAGCTGTCCCTCACTCCTGTCCCTGGGGCTCTGAACGTGCTGGACCTCAGTTACCGATGAGAACGACGACGGTTGTAGTTCTCACTCATTTTGTTCAGCTCCAAGGAATGTTGGTTTGGTTTTTTTGGGGGAATCATCATCGATCCCAGCACGTTCTAAAAAATGGAGCTGCTGGAAGGTGGCTCATTGGGTGCGGCAATGACCTCGGAACCTCCTGGGTCTGCAAAACCAGGACCCACCACAGAGCGAGGAACACTCAGTCCATGTCAGAGGGAAACCCTGTGTGCCATCGGGACACCCAAACAAGCCGCCTCCAGCAGCTCCAAACCCACAAGTTAATGGCTCAGTGAGGAGCAGAGCATCGCTTACCTTCCTGGGGGATCCCAGCTCCGCACCCACTCAGGCCCGTTCCTCGATGACTCCCTGGGACTCAGGCCATCCAGGCAGACAACGGGCTTCTCGTCTTGGCTGATGCAGACCCTGGAGCTGGGGCTGCACCTGAGAAGTGGACACAAATCACAGGGTCGTTTGAGTCATGTGCCCAGGGAATCAGAAATGAACCCACGTCATTGCCCACCCCCGTCTTACGGGGCCTGTGCATCCCTCACATTTTTCTCTCCCTGAGAAATGAGTCGCGGGTGTGACGCCATGTGTGCAGGTCGGACAGCCGATAGGTCGCATGTGTTGTTGCAGCGACCTCCTCAAGGGAATCATGAAGCCCTGTGCCCAGGGTCCTGGACACGCCCCTGCCTCCCATCAAAAACAGACTGTTTGTTCAACAAACAAAAAAACCACAAATTCTTACTTCCCACGAAGTCATAACAAAAAGCACCCGCGTTCTATGAACATGCCCCTAAGAAGCCTAGATGGCCCTCACCTTGGACATTTTGTCCCTGAAAATGGTCACCGGTCAAATGCACATACAGGAAACGAGTGGAAGCAGAAACTAACCACCCACACAGAGACGGGCACCATGAGCACACGGCTACATGTATGCAGCCTCCCGTAAGGAGACCAGCCACATCGGGCCAGGCACACTATCGTGCAAACCAAGCCAGTGCCCCTCAGGGGACAAAGGGAGAGCAGCCGGTGTCTGTGGTCCTCATCGGTTATCTCTGTAACACTGCCCCGTGGGCAAGGCCACACTCGCATCTGGAAACCACACGTTCCCAGGCGTAGAACTCAGGCTCTGACCTGCCAGGAAACCTTGAAGCACCTACAGGGTCTTTCAGAAGTAGCATCCTCAGGAAGGCTCCTTTGGCTCAGGGGTGGAGCCTTGACCCAAGAACCAGAAGGTGATCATGGTTCGATTCCTGGTCAGGGCACATGCCCGGGGTTGCTGGCTCCATCACCAGTAGAGGTCATGCAAGTGGCAGCCAACCAATACATGTTTCTGCCTTATCACTGATATTTCTACCTGTCTCCCATCCTCTCTGAAATCAATCCTATATAATAAAAGCCTAAGAATATGCTAAGTGTCCAGTCGTCAGGTCTTCCGTTCAACCAATCAAATCATAATATGCCAATAATAAATATGTTAAGGCTGCTCAACCACTTGCTATATGCACACTGAGCACCAGGGGTCAGAAACTGAACTCAGGAGTTGTCCCCTGGTAGTCAGTGCACTCCCACAGGGGTAGGGCCTCTCAGGCGGAAGCCAGGATCATGGCTGGTGAGCACAGCAGCGGTGGTGAGAGGCTTTCCTGCCTTTGCAGCAGCGCTAAGGATGTCCACTACCAGTTTAGGGATTGGGCCTAAGCCATCAGTGGGATATCCCCTGAGGGCTCCCAGACTGTGAGAGAGTGCTGGCTGGGATGAGGGACACCATGCTGAGTGCACGAATTTAGTGCACCGGGCCTAGTAAATCTATATTTAAAACATAAAATAAAATCCATGGGAAGCAGAAGGCCTCCCTCAAAGCAAACAGAGACAGTACGTGGCATGGAAGGACATGGACTCCACCACAACCTGCCCTCCTCTCGCATCCCTGTACTGGCCATCAAACACCAGCAGCATCACCTCAGAGCTGGGAGCGCAGCACCACATGCATGTGGGCGAGGGCGAGGGTTACGCGCAAGATGTCACAACTGCAGCACCAAGGCCAGCTATCAGCAACGTACCCCCAAAACACCTCAGGGAACTCACTGTTCCTCACCAAGTCCACAGGACAGAACAGCTATCGCTACCAGCAGGGAAAGGAGGCCTAATCAGGAGCCATGCAAGTATTGTCGTTTGGTACCCAGGTCAGAGCTGCAGGGGCTACCATGGCAGAGGAAAGAAGGTCAACACAGATCTACACACACCATGAGTCCCTGAGGCAAGGCCCCGGCCACACCGTCCAAACTACTTCAGAGGAGGTGCCCGATGTCCACCATACCAACACAGCCCACACATACCAACCAGCACCATTCCTTCAGGACCACCCAACCTGATGGAGAGGCCTGTGACCCTCAGGTAGAACACGCTGAGATGTGGACGCCCTAGGCGGTGCCTGCACGAGTGTAACAAGGGAAGCTGTCCCTCACTCCTGTCCCTAGGATACGGAACGTGCTGGACCTCAGTTACCGATGAGAACGACGACGGGTGTAGTTCTCACTCATTTTGTTCAGCTTTTCCAAGGAATGTTGGTTTGGTTTTTTTTTTGGAGGGAGTCATCATCGATCCCAGCACGTTCTGGACACAGGGCCTTGGCCCAGACACACGGTTCCAATAGGTGGACTTTGGGACAGAGAAAGGCTTACCTTCCTGAGCGCCCTGGGGGCATGAGGCAGACCTGGGGCAACACTTCTTCCAGAACCTGCACAGTCCGACCCGCAGGTAGAGAGCAAGGTGGTTTCTTCCATGCAGATGAGAGACATTTCATGAGGATGCGACCTGGGGAAAGAAGAAAAACCGCATGCAAATTTGAGAAACTCATTCAGCTTTTCAGGTCACATGATCCACACCACCCTTTCCCCAGTACAGCCTGCACCTGTCCCTCATCCCTCTGTCCCTTAGGGGTGAGATGGGTGTGTGAGACACCATAAGGTGAGCAGGTAGGCAGCTAGGCTGATGCCCTGGGAGGTGCCTGATGAGTGTGACAAGGGAAGCTGTCCCTCACTCCTGTCCCTGGGGCTCTGAACGTGCTGGACCTCAGTTACCGATGAGAACGACGACGGTTATAGTTCTCACTCATTTTGTTCAGCTCCAAGGAATGTTGGTTTGGTTTTTTTGGGGGAATCATCATCGATCCCAGCACGTTTTAAAAAATGGAGCTGCTGGAAGGTGGTTCATTGGGTGCGGCAATGACCTCGGAACCTCCTGGGTCTGCAAAACCAGGACCCACCACAGAGCGAGGAACACTCAGTCCATGTCAGAGGGAAACCCCGTGTGCCATCGGGACACCCAAACAAGCCGCCTCCAGCAGCTCCAAACCCACAAGCTAATGGCTGAGTGAGGAGCAGAGCATCGCTTACCTTCCTGGGGGATCCCGGCTCCACGCCCACTCAGGCCCGTTCCTCAGTGACTCCCTGGGACTCAGGCCATCCAGGCAGACAACGGGCTTCTCGTCTTGGCTGATGCAGACCCTGGCGCTGGGGCTGCACCTGAGAAGTGGACACAAATCACAGGGGCGTTTGAGTCATGTGCCCAGGTCGTCAGGTAAAATTGCTGCCCTCCTCTTCCCTTTTGTGGGCCTTCATCTGACTGTGCCTACGCCGGTCCCTGAGGCATGAGTGAGTGCAGGTGTGACTTCCTGTGTGCAGGTGGGTTGCAAATATGGATGCAGGTGGTGGGTACAGGCCTCCACATGTGAAAAATGAAGCCCTGTAGGCAACCTGGTGTTACTCAGTGGATGAGCAAGGTCTTGCTTAAATATTTAGTCAGGGGACATGGCCAGGCTGTGGGCTCGATCCCCAGTGGGGGACGTGCAGGAGGCAACCAATTAAGGATTCTCTCTCACCATTGATGTTTCTCTCTCTCCATCCCCCTTCCTCTCTGAAATCAATAAAAATATATTTTATAACCACTGGTAACCATCACCACGAAAATTCTCTCTGATGCAGAAACACTGAAAGGGCCTGCATGAGTGTGACAAGGGAAGCTGTCCCTCACTCCTGTCCCTGGGATACGGAACGTGCTGGACCTCAGTTACCGATGAGAACGACGACGGGTGTAGTTCTCACTCATTTTGTTCAGCTTTTCCAAGGAATGTTGGTTTGGGTTTTTTTTTGGAGGGAGTCATCATCGATCCCAGCATGTTCTGGACACAGGGCCTTGGCCCAGACACACGGTTCCAATTGGCTGACCATGGGACAGAGAAAGACTCACCTTCTTTAGCGCCCGAGGGCATGAGGCCGCCCCAGGGCTACTCTTCTTCCAGGACCGGCCCACGTCCGACCCCCCGGTAGAGAGCAAGGTGGTCCCATCTAGGCAGACGAGAGGCCTTTCATGATGACACCACCTGTGGAGTGAAGAGAAACCACATGCACATTTGAGAAACTCATTCAGCTTCTCAGGTCACATGATCCACACCACCCTTTCCCCAGGTACAGCCTGCACCTGTCCCTCATCCCTCTGTCCCTTAGGGGTGAGATGGGCGGGTGTGACATCATGAGCTGAGCAGGTAGGCAGCTGGGCTGATGCCCTGGGAGGTGCCTGATGAGTGTGACAAGGGAAGCTGTCCCTCACTCCTGTCCCTGGGGCTCTGAACTTGCTGGACCTCAGTATCCGATGAGAACAACGACGGTATGAGTTCTCACTCATTTTGTTCAGCTCCAAGGAATGTTGGTTTGGTTTTTTTGGGGACTCATGATCGATCCCAGCACGTTCTAAAAAATGGAGCTGCTGAATGGTGGCTCATTGGGTGAGGCAATGACCTTGGGGTCCTCCTGGTCCTGCAGGAGCCGGTCCCACCACTAAGTGAGGAACACTCAATCCATGTCAAAGGGAAACCCTGTGTGCCATCGGGACACCCAAACAAGCCGCCTCCAGCAACTCCAAACCCACAAGCTAATGGCTGAGCGAGAAGCAGAGCATCGCTTACCTTCCTGGGGATCCTGGCTCCGCGCCCACTCAGGCCCCTTCCTCGGGGACTCCCCTGGTCAGGCCATCCATGCAGATAATGGGGTTCTCATCTTGGCCAATGCTGACTCTAGCGCTGGGGCTGCACCTGAGAAGTGGACACAAATCACAGGGTCGTTTGAGTCATGTGCCCAGGGAATCAGAAATGAACCCACGTCATTGCCCACCCCCGTCTTACGGGGCTTGTGCATCCCTCACATTTTTCTCTCCCTGAGAAATGAGTGGTGGGTGTGACGCCATGTGTGCAGGTTGGATAGCCGATAGGTCGCATGTGTTGTTGGCAGCGACCTCCTCAAGGGAATCATGAAGCCCTGTGCCCAGGGTCCTGGACACGCCCCTGCCTCCCATCAAAAACAGACTGTTTGTTCAACAAACAAAAAAAACCACAAATTCTTACTTCCCACAAAGTCATAACAAAAAGCACCCGCGTTCTATGAACATGCCCCTAAGAAGCCTAGATGGCCCTCAACTTGGACATTTTGTCCCTGAAAATGGTCACCGGTCAAATGCATGTACAGGAAACGAGTGGAAGCAGAAACTAACCACCCACACAGAGACGGGCACCATGAGCACACGGGCTACATGTATGCAGCCTCCCGTAAGGAGACCAGTCACATCGGGCCAGGCACACTATCGTGCAAACCAAGCCAGTGCCCCTCAGGGGACAAAGGGAGAGCAGCCGGTGTCTGTGGTCCTCATCGGCTATCTCCGTAACACTGCCCCGTGGGCAAGGCCACACTCGCATCTGGAAACCACACGTTCCCAGGCGTAGAACTCAGGCTCTGACCTGCCAGGAAACCTTGAAGTACCTACAGGGTCTTTCAAAAGTAGCATCCTCAGCAAGGCTCCATTGGCTCACGGGTGGAGCCTTGACCCAAGAACCAGAAGGTGATCATGGTTCGATTCCCGGTCAGGGCGCATGCCCGGGGTTGCTGGCTCCATCCCCAGTAGAGGGCATGCAAGTGGCAGCCAACCAATACATGTTTCTGCCTTATCACTGATATTTCTACCTGTCTCCCATCCTCTCTGAAATCAATCCTATATAATAAAAGCCTAAGAATATGCTAAGTGTCCAGTCATCAGGTCTTCCGTTCAACCAATCAAATCATAATATGCCAATAATAAATATGTTAAGGCTGCTCAACCACTTGCTATATGCACACTGAGCACCAGGGGTCAGAAACTGAACTCAGGAGTTGTCCCCTGGTAGTCAGTGCACTCCCACAGGGGTAGGGCCTCTAAGGCGGAAGCCAGGATCATGGCTGGTGAGCACAGCAGCGGTGGTGAGAGGCTTTCCTGCCTTTGCAGCAGCGCTAAGGATGTCCACTACCAGTTTAGGGATTGGGCCTAAGCCATCAGTGGGATATCCCCTGAGGGCTCCCTGACTGTGAGAGAGTGCTGGCTGGGATGAGGGACACCATGCTGAGTGCACGAATTTAGTGCACCGGGCCTAGTAAATCTATATTTAAAACATAAAATAAAATCCATGGGAAGCAGAAGGCCTCCCTCAAAGCAAACAGAGACAGTACGTGGCATGGAAGGACATGGACTCCACCACAACCTGCCCTCCTCTCGCATCCCTGTACTGGCCATCAAACACCAGCAGCATCACCTCAGAGCTGGGAGCGCAGCACCACATGCATGTGGGCGAGGGCGAGGGTTACGCGCAAGATGTCACAACTGCAGCACCAAGGCCAGCTATCAGCAACGTACCCCCAAAACACCTCAGGGAACTCACTGTTCCTCACCAAGTCCACAGGACAGAACAGCTATCGCTACCAGCAGGGAAAGGAGGCCTAATCAGGAGCCATGCAAGTATTGTCGTTTGGTACCCAGGTCAGAGCTGCAGGGGCTACCATGGCAGAGGAAAGAAGGTCAACACAGATCTACACACACCATGAGTCCCTGAGGCAAGGCCCCGGCCACACCGTCCAAACTACTTCAGAGGAGGTGCCCGATGTCCACCATACCAACACAGCCCACACATACCAACCAGCACCATTCCTTCAGGACCACCCAACCTGATGGAGAGGCCTGTGACCCTCAGGTAGAACACGCTGAGATGTGGACGCCCTAGGCGGTGCCTGCACGAGTGTAACAAGGGAAGCTGTCCCTCACTCCTGTCCCTGGGATACGGAACGTGCTGGACCTCAGTTACCGATGAGAACGACGACGGGTGTAGTTCTCACTCATTTTGTTCAGCTTTTCCAAGGAATGTTGGTTTGGTTTTTTTTTTGGAGGGAGTCATCATCGATCCCAGCACGTTCTGGACACAGGGCCTTGGCCCAGACACACGGTTCCAATAGGTTGACTTTGGGACAGAAAAAGGCTTACCTTCCTGAGCACCCTGGGGGCATGAGGCAGACCTGGGGCAACACTTCTTCCAGAACCTGCACAGTCCGACCCGCAGGTAGAGAGCAAGGTGGTTTCTTCCATGCAGACGAGAGACATTTCATGAGGATGCGACCTGGGGAGAGAAGAAAAACCGCATGCAAATTTGAGAAACTCATTCACCTTTTCAGGTCACATGATCCATACCACCCTTTCCCCAGGTACAGCCTGCACCTGTCCCTCATCCCTCTGTCCCTTAGGGGTGAGATGGGTGTGTGAGACACCATAAGGTGAGCACGTAGGCAGCTGGGCTGATGCCCTGGGAGGTGCCTGATGAGTGTGACAAGGGAAACTGTCCCTCACTCCTGTCCCTGGGGCTCTGAACGTGCTGGACCTCAGTTACCGATGAGAACGACGACGGTTGTAGTTCTCACTCATTTTGTTCAGCTCCAAGGAATGTTGGTTTGGTTTTTTTGGGGGAATCATCATCGATCCCAGCACGTTCTAAAAAATGGAGCTGCTGGAAGGTGGCTCATTGGGTGCGGCAATGACCTCGGAACCTCCTGGGTCTGCAAAACCAGGACCCACCACAGAGCGAGGAACACTCAGTCCATGTCAGAGGCAAACCCCGTGTGCCATAGGGACACCCAAACAAGCCGCCTCCAGCAGCTCCAAACCCACAAGCTAATGGCTGAGTGAGGAGCAGAGCATCGCTTACCTTCCTGGGGGATCCCGGCTCTGCGCCCACTCAGGCCCATTCCGCGGTGACTCCCTGGGACTCAGGCCATCCAGGCAGACAACGGGCTTCTCGTCTTGGCCGAAGCAGACCCTGGCGCTGGGGTTGCACCTGAGAAGTGGACACAAATCACAGGGGCGTTTGAGTCATGTGCCCAGGTCGTCAGGTAAAATTGCTGCCCTCCTCTTCCCTTTTGTGGGCCTTCATCTGACTGTGCCTATGCCTGTCCCTGAGGCATGAGTGAGTGCAGGTGTGACTTCCTGTGTACAGGTGGGTTGCAAATATGGATGCAGGTGGTGGGTACAGGCCTCCACATGTGAAAAATGAAGCCCTGTAGGCAACCTGGTGTTACTCAGTGGATGAGCAAGGTCTTGCTTAAATATTTAGTCAGGGGACATGGCCAGGCTGTGGGCTCGATCCCCAGTGGGGGACGTGCAGGAGGCAACCAATTAAGGATTCTCTCTCATCATTGACGTTTCTCTCTCTCCATCCCCCTTCCTCTCTGAAATCAATAAAAATATATTTTATAACCACTGGTAACCATCACCACGAAAATTCTCTCTGATGCTGAAAACTGGGAGGGACTGCATGAGTGTGACAAGGGAAGCTGTCCCTCACTCCTGTCCCTGGGATACGGAACGTGCTGGACCTCAGTTACCGATGAGAACGACGACGGGTGTAGTTCTCACTCATTTTGTTCAGCTTTTCCAAGGAATGTTGGTTTGGGTTTTTTTTTTGGAGGGAGTCATCATCGATCCCAGCACGTTCTGGACACAGGGCCTTGGCCCAGACACACGGTTCCAATTGGCTGACCATGGGACAGAGAAAGACTCACCTTCCTGAGCGCCGGGGGGCATGAGGCCGCCCCAGGGCTACTCTTCTTCCAGGACCGGCCCACGTCCGACCCCCAGGTAGAGAGCAAGGTGGTCCCATCTAGGCAGACGAGAGGCCTTTCATGATGACACCACCTGTGGAATGAAGAGAAACCACATGCACATTTGAGAAACTCATTCAGCTTCTCAGGTCACATGATCCACACCACCCTTTCCCCAGGTACAGCCTGCACCTGTCCCTCATCCCTCTGACCCTTAGGGGTGAGATGGGCGTGTGTGAAACCATGAGGTGAGCAGGTAGGCAGCTGGGCTGATGCCCTGGGAGGTGCCTGATGAGTGTGACAAGGGAAGCTGTCCCTCACTCCTGTCCCTGGGGCTCTGAACGTGCTGGACCTCAGTTACCGATGAGAACGACGACGGTTGTAGTTCTCACTCATTTTGTTCAGCTCCAAGGAATGTTGGTTTGGTTTTTTTGGGGGAATCATCATCGATTCCAGCACGTTCTAAACAATAGAGCTGCTGGAATGTGGCTCATTGGGTGCGGCAATGACCTCGGAGTCCTCCAGGGTCTGCAGGACCAGGTCCCACCACAGAGCGAGGAACACTCAGTACATGTCAGAGGCAAACCCCGTGTGCCATCGGGACACCCAAACAAGCCGCCTCCAGCAGCTCCAAACCCACAAGCTAATGGCTGAGTGAGAAGCAGAGCATTGCCTACCTTTCTGGGGGATCCCGGATCCCTGCCCACTCAGGCCCCTTCCTCGAGGATTCCCGGGGACACAGGCCATCCAGGCAGACAACGGGCTTCTCGTCTTGTCCGATACAGGCCCTGGCGCCGGGACATCACCTGAGAAGTGGACACAAATCACAGAGGCGTTTGAGTCATGTGCGCAGGTCGTCAGGTAAAATCCCTGCCCTCCTCTTCCCTTTCATGGGCCTTCATCTGACTGTGCCTAAGCCTGTCCCTGAGGCATGATTGAGGGAAGTTTTGACTTCCTGTGTGCAGGTGGGCAGCAAATATCGATGCAGGTGGTTGGTACAGGCCTCCCCATGTTAAAAATGAAGGCCAGTGGGCAGGCTGCTGTGTCTCAGTGGTTGAGCGAAGTCATGGCTCCATATTTAGTCAGGACACATGGCCAGGCCGTGGGTTCCATCCCCAGTGGGGGAAGTGCAGGACGCAACCATTCAATGATTCTCTCTCATCATTGATGGTTATCTCTCTCTTTGTCCCTCTACCATACTCTCTGAAAATAAAAAGAAAATATATTTTAAAACGATGCAACTAACACCAAGAAAATGGTCTCTGATGCTTAAAACTGGGAGGGCCTGCATGAGTGTGACAAGGGAAGCTGTCCCTCACTCCTGTCCCTGGGATACGGAACGTGCTGGACCTCAGTTACCGATGAGAACGACGACGGGTGTAGTTCTCACTCATTTTGTTCAGCTTTTCCAAGGAATGTTGGTTTGGGTTTTTTTTGGAGGGAGTCATCATCGATCCCAGCACGTTCTGGACACAGGGCCTTGGCCCAGACACACGGTTCCAATTGGCTGACCTTGGGACAGATAGAGGCTTACCTTCCTGAGTGCCCTGGGGGCATGAGGCAGACCCGGGGCAACACTTCTTCCAGGAACTGCCCACGTCCGGCCCCCAGGGAGAGAGTAAGGTGGTTTATTCCAGGTGGACGACAGGCCTTTCATGACGACACCACCTGGAGGGTGAAGAGAAACCACATGCACATTAGAGAAACTCATTCAGGCTCTTAGGTCACATGATCCACACCACTCTTTCCCCAGGTACAGCCTGCACCTGTCCTTCATCTCTCTATCCCTTAGAGGTGATGATGGGCATGTGTAATACCATGAGGTGGGCAGGTAGGCAGCTGCGTTGATGACCTGGGAGGGCCTTCATGAGTGTGACAAGGGAAGCTGTCCCTCACTCCTGTCCCTGGGGCTCTGAACGTGCTGGACCTCAGTTACCGATGAGAACGACGACGGTATGAGTTCTCACTCATTTTGTTCAGCTCCAAGGAATGTTGGTTTGGTTTTTTTGGGGGACTCATGATCGATCCCAGCATGTTCTAAAAAATGGAGCTGCTGAATTGTGGCTCATTTGGTGAGGCAATGACCTTGGGGGTCCTCCTGGTCCTGCAGGAGCCGGTCCCACCACTAAGTGAGGAACACTCAATCCATGTCGAAGGGAAACCCTGTGTGCCATCGGGACACCCAAACAAGCCGCCTCCAGCAACTCCAAACCCACAAGCTAATGGCTGAGCGAGAAGCAGAGCATCGCTTACCTTCCTGGGGATCCCGGCTCCGCGCCCACTCAGGCCCCTTCCTCGGGGACTCCCGTGGTCTCAGGCCATCCATGCAGATAATGGGGTTCTCATCTTGGCCAATACTGGCTCTAGCGCTAGGGCTGCACCTGAGAAGTGGACACAAATCACAGGGTCGTTTGAGTCATGTGCCCAGGGAATCAGAAATGAACCCACGTCATTGCCCACCCCCGTCTTACGGGGCTTGTGCATCCCTCACATTTTTCTCTCCCTGAGAAATGAGTGGTGAGTGTGACGCCATGTGTGCAGGTTGGATAGCCGATAGGTCGCATGTGTTGTTGGCAGCGACCTCCTCAAGGGAATCATGAAGCCCTGTGCCCAGGGTCCTGGACACGCCCCTGCCTCCCATCAAAAACAGACTGTTTGTTCAACAAACAAAAAAACCACAAATTCTTACTTCCCACGAAGTCATAACAAAAAGCACCCGCGTTCTATGAACATGCCCCTAAGAAGCCTAGATGGCCCTCAACTTGGACATTTTGTCCCTGAAAATGGTCACCGGTCAAATGCATGTACAGGAAACGAGTGGAAGCAGAAACTAACCACCCACACAGAGACGGGCACCATGAGCACACGGGCTACATGTATGCAGCCTCCCGTAAGGAGACCAGTCACATCGGGCCAGGCACACTATCGTGCAAACCAAGCCAGTGCCCCTCAGGGGACAAAGGGAGAGCAGCCAGTGTCTGTGGTCCTCATCGGCTATCTCCGTAACACTGCCCCGTGGGCAAGGCCACACTCGCATCTGGAAACCACACGTTCCCAGGCGTAGAACTCAGGCTCTGACCTGCCAGGAAACCTTGAAGTACCTACAGGGTCTTTCAAAAGTAGCATCCTCAGGAAGGCTCCTTTGGCTCAGGGGTGGAGCCTTGACCCAAGAACCAGAAGGTGATCATGGTTCGATTCCCGGTCAGGGCACATGCCCGGGGTTGCTGGCTCCATCCCAGTAGAGGGCATGCAAGTGGCAGCCAACCAATACATGTTTCTGCCTTATCACTGATATTCCTACCTGTCTCCCATCCTCTCTGAAATCAATCCTATATAATAAAAGCCTAAGAATATGTTAAGTGTCCAGTCATCAGGTCATCAGTTCAACCAATCAAATCATAATATGCTAATAATAAATATGTTAAGGCTGCTCAACCTCTTGCTATATGCACACTGAGCACCAGGGGTCAGAAACTGAACTCAGGAGTTGTCCCCTGGTAGTCAGTGCACTCCCACAGGGGTAGGGCGTCTCAGGCGGAAGCCCGGATCATGGCTGGTAAGCACAGCAGCGGTGGTGAGAGGCTTTCTTGCTTTTGCAGAAGCGCTAAGGATGTCCACTACCAGTTTAGGGATTGGGCCTAAGCCATCAGTGGGATATCCCCTGAGGGCTCCCAGACTGTGAGAGAGTGCAGGCTGGGATGAGGGATACCACACCGAGTTCACGAATTTAGTGCACGAATTTAGTGCACCGGGCCTAGTATATCTATATTTAAAACATAAAATAAAATCCATGGGAAGCAGAAGGCCTCCCCCAAAGCAAACAGAGACAGTACGTGGCATGGAAGGACATGGACTCCACCACAACCTGCCCTCCTCTCGCATCCCTGTACTGGCCATCAAACACCAGCAGCGTCACCTCAGAGCTGGGAGCCCAGAAGACCACATGCATGTGGGCGAAGGGCGAGGGTTACGCGTAAGATGTCACAACTGCAGCACCAAGGCCAGCTATCAGCAACGTACCCCCAAAACACCTCAGGGAACTCACTGTTCCTCACCAAGTCCACAGGCCAGAAAAGATATCGCTACCAGCAGGGGAATGGGGCTTAATCAGGAGCCATGCAAGTATTGTCGTTTGGTACCCAGGTCAGAGCTGCAGGGGCTACCACGGCAGAGGAAAGAAGGCCAAAACAGATCCACACACACCATGAGTCCCTGGGGCAAGGCCCCGGCCACACCGTCCAAACTACTTCAGAGGAGGTGCCCGATGTCCACCATACCAACACAGCCCACACATACCAACCAGCACCATTCCTTCAGGACCACCCAACCTGATGGAGAGGCTGGTGACCCTCAGATAGAACACGCTGAGATGTGGATGCCCTAGGCGGTGCCTGCACGAGTGTGACAAGGGAAGCTGTCCCTCACTCCTGTCCCTAGGATACGGAACGTGCTGGACCTCAGTTACCGATGAGAACGACGACGGGTGTAGTTCTCACTCATTTTGTTCAGCTTTTCCAAGGAATGTTGGTTTGGTTTTTTTTTTGGAGGGAGTCATCATCGATCCCAGCACGTTCTGGAAACAGGGCCTTGGCCCAGACACACGGATCCAATAGGTTGACTTTGGGACAGAGAAAGGCTTACCTTCCTGAGCGCCCTGGGGGCATGAGGCAGACCTGGGGCAACACTTCTTCCAGAACCTGCACAGTCCGACCCCCAGGTAGAGAGCAAGGTGGTTTCTTCCATGCAGATGAGAGACATTTCATAAGGATGCGACCTGGGGAGAGAAGAAAAACCGCATGCAAATTTGAGAAACTCATTCAGCTTCTCAGGTCACATGATCCACACCACCCTTTCCCCAGTACAGCCTGCACCTGTCCCTCATCCCTCTAACCCTTAGCGGTGAGATGGAGTGTGAAACACCATGAAGTGGGCAGTTAGGCAGCTGGGCTGATGCCCTGGGAGGTGCCTGATGAGTGTGACAAGGGAAGCTGTCCCTCACTCCTGTCCCTGGGGCTCTGAACGTGCTGGACCTCAGTTACCGATGAGAACGACGACGGTTGTAGTTCTCACTCATTTTGTTCAGCTCCAAGGAATGTTGGTTTGGTTTTTTTGGGGGAATCATCATCGATCCCAGCACGTTCTAAACAATGGAGCTGCCGAATGGTGGCTCATTGGGTGCGGCAATGACCTCGGAGTCCTCCTGGGTCTGCAAGACCAGGTCCCACCACTGAGTGAGGAACACTCAGTCCATGTCAGAGGCAAACCCCGTGTGCCATCGGGACACCCAAACAAGCCGCCTCCAGCAGCTCCAAACCCACAAGCTAATGGCTGAGTGAGGAGCAGAGCATCGCTTACCTTTCTCGGGATCCCGGCTCCGCGCCAACTCAGGCCCCTTCCTCGGTGACTCCCTGCGACTCGGGCCGTCCAGGCAGACAACTGGCTTATCGTCTTGGCCGATGCAGACCCTGGCGTTGGGGCTGCACCTGAGAAGTGGACACAAATCACAGGGGCGTTTGAGTCATGTGCCCAGGTCGTCAGGTAAAATTGCTGCCCTCCTCTTCCCTTTCATGGTCCTTCATCTGACTGTGCCTACGCCTGTCCCTGAGGCATGAGTGAGGGCAGGTGTGACTTCCTGTGTGCAGGAGGGTTGCAAATATGGATGCACATGGTGGGTAAGGGCCTCCCCTTGTTAAAAATGAAGCCGTGTCCACAGGCTGGTTTGGCTCAGCATCGAACAATGAACCAGGAGGTCAGGGTTCAATTCCCAGTTAGGGCACAAGCCCAGGCTGCAGTCTTGTTTGCGAGTAGTGGGTGTACAGGAGGCAGACAATCAATAAATCTCTCTCATCATTGATGTTTATCTCTCTCTCTTCCCCTCTCTCATCCTCTCTGACAATAAAAAGAAAATATATATTAAAAAGAGGCAATTAACTCCAAGAAAACGCTCTCTGATGCTAAAAACTGGGAGGGCCTGCATGAGTGTGACAAGGGAAGCTGTCCCTCACTCCTGTCCCTGGGATACGGAACGTGCTGGACCTCAGTTACCGATGAGAACGACGACGGGTGTAGTTCTCACTCATTTTGTTCAGCTTTTCCAAGGAATGTTGGTTTGGGTTTTTTTTTTGGAGGGAGTCATCATCGATCCCAGCACGTTCTGGACACAGGGCCTTAGGTCAGACACACGGTTCCAATTGGCTGACCTTGGGACAGAGAAAGCCATACCTTCCTGAGCTCCCCGGAGGCATGAGGCAGAACCGGGCAACACTTCTTACAGGACCCGCCCACGTCCGACCTCCACGTAGAGAGCAAGGTGGTCCCGTCCAGGCAGATGACAGGCCATTCATGATGACGCCACCTGGGGAATGAAGAGAAACCACATGCACATTTGAGAAACTCATTTAGCTTTTCAGGTCACATGATCCATACCACCCTTTCCCCAGTACAGCCTGCACCTGTCCCTCAGCCCTCTATCCCTAAGGGGTGAGATGGGCGTCAGTGACACCATGAGCTGGGCAGGTAGGCATCTGGGCGCCTTCATGAGTGTGACAAGGGAAGCTGTCCCTCACTCCTGTCCCTGGGGCTCTGAACGTGCTGGACCTCAGTTACCGATGAGAACGACGACGGTTGTAGTTCTCACTCATTTTGTTCAGCTCCAAGGAATGTTGGTTTGGTTTTTTTGGGGGAATCATCATCGATCCCAGCACGTTCTAAACAATGGAGCTGGCGGATGGTGGCACATTGGGTGTAGCAATGACCTCGGAGTCCTCCAGGGCCTGCAGGAGCCGGTCCCACCACTGAGCAAGGAACACTCAGTCCATGTCAGAGGGAAACCCCGTGCGCCATCGGGACACCCAAACAAGCCGCCTCCACAGCTCCAAACCCACAAGCTAATGGCTGAGTGAGGAGCATGGCATCGCTTACCTTCCTGGGGGATCCCGGGTCCGTGCCCGCTCAGGCCCCTTCCTCGAGGATTTCCTGAGACTCGTGACTTCCTGGCAGCCATCGGATTTCTCGACTTGTCCGATGCAGACCCTGGCGCTGGGGCTGCACCTGAGAAGTGGACACAAATCACAGGGGCGTTTCAGTCATGTGCCCAGGTCGTCAGGAAAAATCCCTGCCCTCCTCTTCCCTTTCGTGGGACTACATCTGACTGTGCCTACGCCTGTCCCTGAGGCATCAGTGAGCGCAGGTGTGACTCCCCGTGTTCAGGTGGGTTGCAAACATGGATTCAGGTGGTTGGTACAGGCCTCTCCATGTTAAAAATGAAGCCGTGTGCACAGGCTGCTGTGGCTCAGTGGTTCAGCATCGAACAATGAACCAGGAGGTCAGGGTTCAATTCCCAGTTAGGGCACAAGCCTAGGTTGCAGCCTTGTTTACCAGTAGTGGGCGTGCAGGAGGCAGTCAATCAATAAGTCTCTCTCATCATTGATGTTTATCTCTCTCTCTCTCCCTCTCTCATCCTCTCTGAAAATAATAAGAAAATATATTTTAAAAAGAAGCAACTAACTCTAAGAAAATGCTCTCTGATGCTGAAAACTGGGAGGGACTGCATGAGTGTGACAAGGGAAGCTGTCCCTCACTCCTGTCCCTGGGATACGGTACGTGCTGGACCTCAGTTACCGATGAGAACGACGACGGGTGTAGTTCTCACTCATTTTGTTCAGCTTTTCCAAGGAATGTTGGTTTGGGTTTTTTTTTGGAGGGAGTCATCATCGATCCCAGCACGTTCTGGACACAGGGTCTTAGGTCAGACACACGGTTCCAATTGGCTGACCTTGGGACAGAAAAGGCTTACCTTCCTGAGCGCCCCGGGGGCATGAGGCAGAACCGGGGCAACACTTCTTCCAGGACCCGCCCACGTCCGACCTCCAGGTAGAGAGCAAGGTGGTCCCGTCCAGGCAGATGACAGGCCTTCCATGATGACGCCACCTGGGGAATGAAGGGAAACCATATGCGAATTTGAGAAACTCATTCAGCTTCTCACGTCACATGATCCACACCACCCTTTGCCCAGGTACAGCCTGCACCTGTCCCTCATCCCTCTGTCCCTTAGGGGTGAGATGGGAGTGTGAGACACCATGAGGTGAGCACGTAGGCAGCTGGGCTGATGTCCTGGGAGGTGCCTGATGAGTGTGACAAGGGAAGCTGTCCCTCACTCCTGTCCCTGGGGTTCTGAACGTGCTGGACCTCAGTTACCGATGAAAACGACGACGGTTGTAGTTCTCACTCATTTTGTTCAGCTCCAAGGAATGTTGGTTTGGTTTTTTGGGGGGAATCATCATTGATCCCAGCACGTTCTAAACAATGGAGCTGCTGGAAGGTGGCTCATGGGGCGAGGCAATGACCTCAGAGTCGGCCAGGGCCTGCAGGAGCCGGTCCCACCACTGAGCAAGGAACACTCAGTCCATGTCGGAGGGAAACCCCGTGTGCCATCGGGACACCCAAACAAGCCGCCTCCAGCAGCTCCAAACCCAGTAGTTAATGGCTGAGCGAGGAGCAGAGCATCGCTTACCTTCCTGGGGATCCCGGCTCCGCGCCCACTCAGGCCCCTTCCTCGGGGACTCCCGTGATCTCAGGCAATACAACCAGACAACGGGATCTCGTCTTGGCCAATGCTGGCTCAGGCACTGGGGCTGCACCTGAGAAGTGGACACAAATCACAGGGGCGTTTGAGTCATGTGCCCAGGGAATCAGAAATGAACCCACGTCATTGCCCCCCCGTCTTACGGAGCCTGTGCATCCCTCACATTTTTCTCTCCCTGAGAAATGAGTAGCGGGTGTACGCCATGTGTGCAGGTCAGACAGCTGATAGGTTGCAAGTGTTGTGGGCAGTGGCCTGCTCAAGTGAAACAAAAAAACGACTGTTTGTTCAAGACGCAAAAAATCACACAGATTCTTTTTTCACGCAGCTGCTGAAATAGGCCAGTAAGTCATAACAACAAGCACCCGAATTCTACGAACATGCCCCTAAGAAGCCTAGATAGCCCTCAACTTGGACATTTTGTCCCTGAAAACGGTCACCGGTCAAATGCACGTACAGGAAACGAGTGGAAGCAGAAACTAACCACCCACACAGAGACGGGCACCATGAGCACACGGGCTACATGTATGCAGCCTCCGTAAGGAGACCAGCCACATCGGGCCAGGCACACTATCGTGCAAACCAAGCCAGTGCCCCTCAGGGGACAAAGGGAGAGCAGCCGGTGTCTGTAGTCCTCATCGGCTATCTCCGTAACACTGCCCCGTGGGCAAGGCCACACTCGCATCTGGAAACCACACGTTCCCAGGCGTAGAACTCAGGCTCTGACCTGCCAGGAAACCTTGAAGTACCTACAGGGTCTTTCAAAAGTAGCATCCTCAGCAAGGCTCCTTTGGCTCAGGGGTGGAGCCTTGACCCAAGAACCAGAAGGTGATCATGGTTCGATTCCTGGTCAGGGCACATGCCCGGGGTTGCTGGCTCCATCACCAGTAGAGGGCATGCAGTGGCAGCCAACCAATACATGTTTCTGCCTTATCACTGATATTTCAACCTGTCTCCCATCCTCTCTGAAATCAATCCTATATAATAAAAGCCTAAGAATATGCTAAGTGTCCAGTCATCGGGTCATCAGTTCAACCAATCAAATCATAATATGCTAATAATATGTTAACGCTGCTCAACCACTCGCTATGATGTACACTGACCACCAGGGGGCAGACATTTAACAAATGAGCTGACCCCTGGTGGTCAGTACACTCCCACAGGGGGAGTGATGGTCAGCCTGAGGCCAGGCTCAAGGCTGGTGAGCACAGCAGCGGTGGTGAGAGGCTTTCCTGCCTTTGCAGCAGCGCTAAGGATGTCCATTGCAGGTTTAGGGATTGGGCCTAAGCCATCAGTGGAACATCCCCAGAGGGCTCCCAGACTGTGAGAGAGTGCAGGCTGGGATGAGGGATACCAAGCCGAGTGCACGAATTTAGTGCACGAATTTAGTGCACCAGCCTCTAGTAAATATATATTTTAAAAAATGAAATAAAATCCATGGGGAGCAAAAGGTCTCCCTCAAAGCAAACAGAGACAGTACGTGGCATGGAAGGACATGGAGTCCACCTCAACCTGCCCTCCTCTCACATACCTGTACTGGCCATCAATCACCAGCAGCATCACCTCAGAGCTGGGAGCCCAGCAGACCACATGCATGTGGGCGAAGGGCGAGGGTTACGCGTAGGATGTCACAACTGCAGCACCAAGGTCAGCTATCAGCAACGTACCCCCAAAACACCTCAGGGAACTCACTGTTCTTCACCAAGTCCACAGGCAAGAATAGCTATTGCTACCAGAGGAAAATGGTGCCTAATTAGGAGCCATTCAAATTTTGTCCTTTGGGACCCAGGTCAGAGCTGCAGGGGCTACCACGGCAGAGGAAACAAGGCCAACACAGATCTACACCATGATTCCCTGGGGCAAGGACCCAGCGACACCCTCCAAACTTCTACAGAGGAGGTGCCGGATGTCCACCGTAACAACACAGCCCACACATACCAACCAGAACCATTCCTTCAGGACCACCTAACCTGGTGGAGGGGCCTGTGACCCTCAGATAGAACAGGCTGAGAAGGGACGCACTGGTCGGTGCCTGATGAGTGTGACAAGGGAAGCTGTCCCTCACTCCTGTCCCTAGGATACGGAACGTGCTGGACCTCAGTTACCGATGAGAACGACGACGGGTGTAGTTCTCACTCATTTTGTTCAGCTTTTCCAAGGAATGTTGGTTTGGGTTTTTTTTTGGAGGGAGTCATCATCGATCCCAGCACGTTCTGGACACAGGGACTTGGCCCAGACACACGGTTCCAATTGGCTGACCTTGGGACAGAGAAAGGCTTACCTTCCTGAGCGCCCCGGGGGCATGAGGCAGAACCGGGGCAACACTTCTTCCAGGACCCGCACACGTCCGACCTCCAGGTAGAGAGCAAGGTGGTCCCGTCCAGGCAGATGACAGGCCTTTCATGATGACGCCACCTGGGGAATGAAGGGAAACCACATGCACATTTGAGAAACTCATTCAGCTTCTCAGGTCACATGATCCACACCACCCTTTGCCCAGGTACAGCCTGCACCTGTCCCTCATCCCTCTGTCCCTTAGGGGTGAGATGGGCGTGTGTGAAACCATGAGGTGAGCACGTAGGCAGCTGGGCTGATGCCCTGGGAGGTGCCTGATGAGTGTGACAAGGGAAGCTGTCCCTCACTCCTGTCCCTGGGGCTCTGAACGTGCTGGACCTCAGTTACCGATGAGAACGACGACGGTTGTAGTTCTCACTCATTTTGTTCAGCTCCAAGGAATGTTGGTTTGGTTTTTTTGGGGGAATCATCATCGATCCCAGCACGTTCTAAAAAATGGAGCTGCTGGAAGGTGGCTCATTGGGTGTGGCAATGACCTCGGAGTCCTCCTGGGTCTGCAAGACCAGGTCCCACCACTGAGCGAGGAACACTCAGTCCATGTCAGAGGCAAACCCCGTGTGCCATCAGGCCACCCAAACAAGCCGCCTCCAGCAGCTGCAAACCCACAAGCTAATGGCTGAGTGAGAAGCAGAGCATTGCCTACCTTTCTGGGGGATCCCGGATCCGTGCCCACTCAGGCCCCTTCCTCGAGGATTCCCAGGGACACAGGCTATCCAGGCAGACAACGGGCTTCTCGTCTTGTCCGATACAGGCCCTGGCGCTGGGACATCACCTGAGAAGTGGACACAAATCACAGGGGCGTTTGAGTCATGTGCCCAGGTCGTCAGGTAAAATCCCTGCCCTCCTCTTCCCTTTCGTGGGCCTTCATCTGATTGTCCCCTTGGCCTGTCCCTGAGGCATGAGTGAGGACAGGTGTGACTTCCTGTGTGCAGGTGGGCAGCAAATATCGATGCAGGTGGTTGGTACAGGCCTCCCCATGTTAAAAATGAAGGCCAGTGGGCAGGCTGCTGTGTCTCAGTGGTTGAGCGAGGTCATGGCTCCATATTTAGTCAGGACACATGGCCAGGCCGTGGGTTCCATCCCCAGTGGGGGAAGTGCAGGAGGCAACCATTCAATGATTCTCTCTCATCATTGATGGTTATTTCTCTCTGTGTCCCTCTCCCATCCTCTCTGAAAATAAAAAGAAAATATATTTTAAAACGATGCAACTAACACCAAGAAAATGGTCTCTGATGCAGAAACACTGGGAGGGCCTGCATGAGTGTGACGAGGGAAGCTGTCCCTCACTCCTGTCCCTGGGATACGGAACGTGCTGGACCTCAGTTACCGATGAGAACGACGACGGGTGTAGTTCTCACTCATTTTGTTCAGCTTTTCCAAGGAATGTTGGTTTGGGTTTTTTTTTGGAGGGAGTCATCATCGATCCCAGCACGTTCTGGACACAGGGCCTTGGCCCAGACACACGGTTCCAATTGGCTGACCATGGGACAGATAGAGGCTTACCTTCCTGAGTGCCCTGGGGGCATGAGGCAGACCTGGGGCTACACTTATTCCAGGACCGGCCCATGTCCGGCCCCCAGGGAGAGAGTAAGGTGGTTTATTCCAGGTGGACGACAGGCCTTTCATGACGACACCGCCTGGAGGGTGAAGAGAAACCACATGCACATTAGAGAAACTCATTCAGGCTCTTAGGTCACAAGATCCATACCACCCTTTCCCCAGTTACAGCCTGCACCTGTCCTTCATCTCTCTATCCCTTAGAGGTGATGATGGGCATGTGTAATACCATGAGGTGGGCAGGTAGGCAGCTGCGTTGATGACCTGGGAGGGCCTGCATGAGTGTGACAAGGGGAAACTGTCCCTCACTCCTGTCCCTGGGGCTCTGAACGTGCTGGACCTCAGTTACCGATGAGAACGACGACGGTATGAGTTCTCACTCATTTTGTTCAGCCCAAGGAATGTTGGTTTGGTTTTTTTGGGGAATCATCATCGATCCCAGCACGTTCTAAACAATGGAGCTCCCGAATGGTGGCTCACTGGGTGTAGCAATGACCTCAGAGTCCTCCAGGGCCTGCAGGACCAGGTCCCACCACTGAGCGAGGAACACTCAGTCCATGTTGGAGGGAAACCCCGTGTGCCATCGGGACACCCAAACAAGCCGCCTCCAGCAGCTCCAAACCCAGTAGTTAATGGCTGAGCGAGGAGCAGAGCATCGCTTACCTTCCTGGGGATCCCGGCTCCGCGCCCACTCAGGCCCCTTCCTCGGGGACTCCCGGGGTCTCGGGCCATCCAGGCAGACAACGGGCTCTCGTCTTGGCCAATGCTGGCTCTGGCGCTGGGGCTGCACCTGAGAAGTGGACACAAATCACAGGGGCGTTTGAGTCATGTGCCCAGGTCGTCAGGAAAAATCCCTGCCCTCCTCTTCCCTTTCGTGGGCCTTCATCTGATTGTCCACTTGGCCTGTCCCTGAGGCATGAGTGAGGGCGGGTGTGACTTCCTGTGTGCAGGTGGGTTACAAATATGGATGCATGTGGGCAGGGCGGAGCGAGGCCCCTGGATGGGAAAAAGGAAGCCTTGCGGCAGGCTGGTGTAGTTCAGTGGTTGAGCGAGGTCATGGTTCGAGCAAGCACATGGGCATACTGTGGGCTCGATCCCCAGTAGGGGGTTTGCAGGAGGCAACCAATCAATGATTGTCTTCATCATTGATGTTTCTTTCTCTCCTTCTCTCTTCCTCTCTGAAATTAATAAAAAAATATTTTTTAAGAAAGGGCAAGCAACACCAAAAACATCATCTCTGATGCTGAAACACTGGGAGGGCCCGCATGAGTGTGACAAGGGAAGCTGTCCCTCACTCCTGTCCCTGGGATACGGAATGTGCTGGACCTCAGTTACCGATGAGAACGACGACGGGTGTAGTTCTCACTCATTTTGTTCAGCTTTTCCAAGGAATGTTGGTTTGGGTTTTTTTTTGGAGGAAGTCATCATCGATCCCAGCACGTTCTAGACACAGGGCCTTAGCTCAAACAAAGGGTTCCAATTGGCTGACCATGGGACAGAGAAAGGCTTACCTTCCTGAATTACCCGGGGGCAGTAGCAGACTTGGGGTAATGCTTCTTCCAGTTCCCGCCATATCCAACCCCCAGGTAGAGAGCAAGGTGGTTTCTTCCAGGCGGACGACAGTCCTTTTGTGACGACGCGATCTGGGGAGTGAGGAGAAACCACATGCACATTTGAGAAACTCGTTCAGGCTCTTAGGTCACATGATCCACACCAACCTTTCCCCAGGTACAGCCTGCACCTGTCCTTCATCCCTCTATCCCTTAGTGGTGATGTTGGGAGTGTGTGACACCATGAGGTGGGTAGGTAGGCAGCTGCGCTGATGCCCTGAGAGGTGCCTGCATGAGTGTGACAAGGGGAAGCTGTCCCTCACTCCTGTCCCTTGGGCTCTGAACATGCTGGACCTCAGTTACTGATGAGAACAACGACGGTATGAGTTCTCATTTTGTTCCGCTTTTCAAGGAATGCATCTTTGGCGTCATCATCGATCTGACTACATTCTAAAATCTTAGTCAGGCTGGTGTTTTGGCTCATTGGGTGAGGCAGGGACCTCAGAGTCCTCCAGGGGCCTGCGGGATGCAGATCCCAACACTGAGCAGGAGGAATACTCAATCCACTGTTGGAGGGAAACCCCGTGTGCCATTCCAACTCCCCAAATCAGAAAATTGATTTCTCCACTCGGAGCAGGAAAATGCTTACCTTTCTCAGCGATCCTCGACTTCCAGGACTCCCCCATTACATCCGTCAACAAAGGAAAGGAAGGTCGTGTCTTCATTGCTGATGGTGAGTCTACATGGCCACTCCTCCTGGGAAGTGTACAAAAACCACATGCACAGTTGAGAAATGGACCCAGGTAACCACATCTAGGCCTATATTCTCCCCAGGTAAGACCTGTCTATCAGGTTCCTCTATCCCTGACCAGTGACTGCAGGCGTGTGTGTACCATGAGGTAGGCAGCGGTGCCAACACTCTAGGTGGTGCCTGCATGAGTGTGACAAGGGAAAGCTGTCCCTCACTCCTACTGTCTTGGGATGCTGAACATGATGGACCTCACTTTCTGCGGAGAACGACGACATTGTGAGTTCTCACTCATTTTGTTCAGCTTTTCCAAGGCATGTTGGTTTGGCTGTTTTTGGGTTTTTTTGAGGGAGTCATCATCGATCCCAGCACGTTCTGGGATATAGGACATGTTAGCAAGGCTGGTTGGATGGCTCACCTGGTGAGCCATTGACCTCGGGGTTGTCTAGTGGCCTGGACATACACAACCAAGGCACGGGGTAATAGTGACACTCAGTCTACTTTTTAGGGAACGTATTGGGAAAACATGGACAGGTCACGTCCAGGAGGTCTAATAAATCTAAAGTAGTGGATTACCTTCCTGAAGGATCCACAGGCAGGGTGCACACCCAGGGACACTCGGCTGCAGGACTCCCACACACCTGCCATCATCACAGGAAAGGATGGTCTTCACTTCATGGATGATGGTGAGTCTACATGGCCACTCCACCTAGGAAGTGTAGATAAATCATATGCAAAGTTGAGAAATGGACCCAGGTGACAATATCCAGGCCAACATTCTCCCCAGGAAAGACCTGTCTATCAAGGATATCTATCCCTGACCGGTGACTGCGGGCACATGTGATACCATGAAGTTGAGCAGGTAGGCTGCTGTGCTCACATACTTAGTGGTGCCTGCATGAGTGTGACAAAGGGAAGCTGTCCCTCACTCCTCCCCGGGGCGCTGAACGTGCTGGACCTCAGTTTCGGATTAGAACGATGACGGTATGAGTTCTCACTCACTTTGTCCAGCTTTCCAAGGAATGCATTTTTGGGGTCATCATCGATCTGAGCATGTGCAAAAATGTGAGCAAGGCCGGTGTTACGGCTCATTGGGTGAGGCAGGGACCTCAGAGTCCTCCAGGGGCCTGCGGGATGCAGATCCCAACACTGAGCAGGAGGAAAACTCAGTCCACTGTTGGAGGGAAACCCCATGTGCCATTCCAACACTCAAACCTGTGACTCTAGCAACTCCCCAAATCAGAAAATTAATTTCTCCACTTGGAGCAAGAAAATGCTTACCTTCCTCAGGGATCCACCAGCAGGGTGCACACGCCGGGACACTCGGCTTCCAGGATTTCCACACGCCACCCATCAACAAAGGAAAGGAAGGTCATGTCTTCATTGCTGATGGTGAGTCTACACGGCCACTCCACCTGGGAAGTGTACAAAAACCACATGCACAGTTGAGAAATAGACCCCGGTAACCATATCCAGGCCTACATTCTCCCCAGGTAAGACCTGTCTATCAGGTACCACTATCCCTGACCAGTGATTACAGGTGTATGAGGCACCATGAGGTGGGCAGATAGGCAGCTGTGCCAACAATCTAGGTGGTGCCTGCATGAGTGTGACACGGGGAAGCTGTCCCTCACTCCTGTCCCTAGGATACGGAACGTGCCGGACCTCAGTTACCGATGAGAACGACGACGGGTGTAGTTCTCACTCATTTTGTTCAGCTTTTCCAAGGAATGTTGGTTTGGGTTTTTTTTTGGAGGGAGTCATCATCGATCCCAGCATGTTCTTGGATGAAGGACATGTTAGGAAGGCATGCTGGATGCTCACCTAGTGAGCCATTGACCTTAGTGTTGTCTAGTGGCCTGGACATACAGAACCAAGGCACGGGGAAAGAGGGAAACTCAGTCCACTCTTCAGGGAATGTACTGGGAAAACATGGACAGGTCACGTCCATGAAATCTAATAAATCTAAAGTGATGGCTTACCTTACTGAGGGATCCACAGGCAGGGGCACACCCAGGGACACTTGGCTCCAGGACTCGCACTTGACTCAGCTCATGAAAGGAAAGCATGGTCTTTACTTCATGGATGATGGCAAGACTCACACAGCCACTCCACCTGGGAAGTGTAGAGAAATCACATGCACAGTTGAGAAATGGAACCAGGTGACAATACCCAGGCCAACATTCTCCCCAGGTAAGACCTGTCTATCAAGTATATCTATCCCTGACTTGTGACCACAGGCGCATGTGATACCATGAGGTGGGCAGGTAGGCTGCTGTGCTCACATACTTAGTGGTGCCTGCATGAGTGTGACAAGGGGAAGCTGTCCCTCACTCCTGTCCCTGGGATACGGAACGTGCCGGACCTCAGTTACCGATGAGAACGACGACGGGTGTAGTTCTCACTCATTTTGTTCAGCTTTTCCAAGGAATGTTGGTTTGGCTGTTTTTTTTGAGGGAGTCATCATCGATCCCAGCACGTTCTGGGGTGCAGGACATAGTAGTGAGGCAGGCTGGATGGCTCACCTAGTGAGCCATTGGCATCAGCGCCATCCAGTGGCCTGGACATACACAACCAAGCCAGGGAACAGAGGGGGACACTCAGTCCATTCTTGGAGGGAAACTACTGGGGATTCATGGACGGGCCTAGCAGGTCTAGTACCGTTACAGTGCTGCTGGGACTGGTAGAGAGGAACGCTTACCTTCCTGAGGGATCCACAGGCCGGGTGCACACCCAGGGACACACATCTTCCAGGACTCCCGCACGCCGCCCATCATCAAAGGAAAGGATTTTCTTCTCTTCATGGCTGATGCAGAGTCTACACAGCCACTCCACCTGGGAAGTATAGAGAAATCACATGCACAGTTGAGAAATGGAACCAGGTGACAATATCCAGGCCAACATTCTCCCCAGGTAAGACCTGTCTATCAGGTAGCTCTATCCCTGACCAATGACTGCAGGTGTGTGTGTACCATGAGGTTATCCAGGTAGGTAGCTGTGCCAACACTCTAGGTGTTGCCTGCATGAATGTGACAAGGGGAAGCTGTCCCTCACTCCTCCTGTCCCTGGGGCTCTGAACGTGCTGGACCTCAGTTACCGATGAGAACGACGACGGTTGTAGTTCTCACTCATTTTGTTCAGCCCAAGGAATGTTGGTTTGGTTTTTTTTGGGGGGAATCATCATCGATCCCAGCACGTTCTGCAAAGCCAGAGGTCTAGGTGAGGCAGCCGAGGCAGCTCACCTCGTGAGCCAATGACCTCAGGGTCCGAAAGCAAGAGGGACAGTCCATCCACTCTTGAAGCTCAACCCCACAGGCCACTGTGGACACGTGGACAGGCTGCCTCTAGCACATCGACAAACTCCCCAAGCAAATGACAGACTGTGGGAAAGAGGAATGCTTACCTTCCTGTGGGATCCACAGGCAGGGTGCACACCCAGGACACATGGCTTCCAGGACTCTCGCATGCCACCCATCATCAAAGGAAAGCATGGTCTTCTCTTCATGCCTGATACAGAGTCTACACGGCCACTACACCTGGGAAGTGTAGAGAAATCACATGCACAGCTGAGAAATGGACCCAGGTGACAATATCCATGTCAACATTCTCCCCAGGTAAGACCTGTCTATCAAGTATCTCTATTCCTGACCTGTGACTCCAGGCGCATGTGATACACCATGAGGTTGGGCAGGTAGGCAGCTGTGCCGACACTCTAGGACCTAGAGTGTGACAAGGGGAAGCTGTCCCTCACTCCTCCTGTCCCTGGGGCATTGAATATGCTGGACCTCAGTTTTTGATGAGAACGACGACAGTATGAGTTCTCACTCACTTTGTTCAGCTTTCCAAGGAATGCATTTTTGGGGTCATCATCGATCTGAGCACGTGCAAAAATGTGAGCAAGGCCGGTGTTACGCTCATTGGGTGAGGCAGTGACCTCAGAGTCCTCCAGGGGCCTGCGGGATGCAGATCCCAACACTGAGCAGGAGGAAAACTCAGTCCACTGTTGGAGGGAAACCCCATGTGCCATTCCAACACCCAAACCTGTGACTAGGAACTCCCCAAATCAGAAAATTAATTTCTCCACTTGGAGCAGGAAAATGCTTACCTTCCTCAGGGATCCACAGGCAGTGTGCACACCTAGGGACACTCAGCTTCTAGGACTCCTGCAAGCCACCCATCAACAACGGAAAGGAAGGTCATGTCTTCATTACTGATCGCAAGTCTACAAGGACCACTCCACCTGGGAAGGGTACAAAAACCACATGCACAGTTGAGAAATAGACCCAGGTAACCACATCCAGGCCTACATTCTCCCCAGGTAAGACCTGTCTATCAAGTCCCTCTATCCCTGACCAGTGTATGAGGCACCATGAGGTGGGCAGGTAGGTAACTCTGCTCACATACTAGGTGGTGCCTGCATGAGAGTGACAAGGGGAAGCTGTCCCTCACTCCTTCCTGTCCCTGGGGCTCTGAACGTGCTGGACCTCAGTTACCGATGAGAACGACGACGGTTGTAGTTCTCACTCATTTTGTTCAGCCCAAGGAATGTTGGTTTGGTTTTTTTGGGGGGAATCATCATCGATCCCAGCACGTTCTGCAAAGCCAGATGTCTAGGTGAGGCAGCCGAGGCAGCTCACCTCGTGAGCCAATGACCTCAGGGTCCGAAAGCAAGAGGGACAGTCCATCCACTCTTGAATCTCAACCCCACAGGCCACTGTGGACACGTGGACAGGCTGCCTCTAGCACATCGACAAACTCCCCAAGCAAATGACAGACTGTGGGAAAGAGGAATGCTTACCTTCCTGCGGGATCCACAGGCAGGGTGCACACCCAGGACACACGGCTCCCAGGACTCCCGCACGCCGCCCGTCATCAAAGGAAAGGAAGGTGGTCTCTTCACAGCTGATGGGGAGCCGTGGGCGGCCACTGCACCTGGGAAGTGTAGAGAAATCCCAAGCACAGTTGAGAAAGGTACCCAGATTGTCAAGTAACAGTGGGTGAGAAAAACTGAGTTTGTCTATTCCTAAAATATTGAAAACCAAGCCTCAGGTCACAAAATATCCTGCCAAGAAATAGACAGACTTAATTCTTACTGATGTAAGTTGTAATGTTAGTAACATGAGCAGCAAATAATGATTAAAGAGCAAATCTATGAAATCTCCTGATCTCTCTACTTGATGAACACACGTGACTGATCTTTGTGAGGCCACAATTTGGAATATTGCAATTTTTTTTTGTTTGTTTTAAGGAAAAATGAAAGGCTTTGTGGGTTTCATTTAAAATCTTCTGGACATTAGAAAGATCTCATAAATTTAACATATAATTTTCCACATCCAAAGAACTAATGTCAATCCAATAAATTCAATTTAAAAATAAAATAATTGTCCTGGCTGGTTATGCTCAGTGGATAGAGCGTCAGCCTGCGAACTGAAGGGTCCCGGGTTTGATTCCAGTCAAGGGCACATGCCAGGGTTGCGCAGGGCTCGATCCCCAGTAAGGGGGCGTGCAAGAGGCAGCCGATCCATGATTCTCTCTCATCATTGATGTTTCCATCTCTCTCTCTCTCTCCCTTCCTCTCTGAAATCAATAAAAATATATTTTAAAAAATAAATAAAAATAAAGTAATTTTTTTAACTAATTAAAGTCAAATCTCAGTGATGAGAAGAGTATCAATGATTCATCATGATGTATGAATCTGACCATATGCTCTTAAGTCATGGATCAACATTCTGAAACCTAAGAATCTGTTAGGGAAACTCCCAAACATAGCTTATTCTCACAAAAGGGTATTTCACTGCAATCCAGAATTGTGTATGAAAAAAAAAAAAGAAATCAACAATTTCCTAAAATTTTACACTTGTCAGTCTACTCAATACTCATACAAAATGAAAATTTAGCCGTAACTAGTTTGGCTCAGTGGATAGAGTGTTGGCCTGGGGATCAAAGGGTCCCAGATTAGATTCTCGTCCAGGGCAGGTACCTTGGTTGCAGGCAGGCCAGGCCCTGGTTGGGCACCTGCAGGAGGCAATCAATTGATGTGTTTCCCTCACATCACATTGATGTTTCTGTCTTTTTAAAAATATATATTTTTTTATTGATTTTTTAGAGAAAGGGAGAGGGAGAGAGAGAGATAGAAACATCAATGATGAGAGAGAGAATCATTGATCGGCTGCCTCCTGCACGCCCCCTACTGGGGATTGAGCCCGCAACCTGGGCATGTGCCCTTGGCCGGAATCGAACCTGGGACTCTTCAGTCTGCAGGCCGGGCGGGGCTCTATCCACTGAGCCAAACCGGTTTCGGCCGTTCCAGGTTTTCATTTAACAAAGGAAAGAGTCAAGAATGAAGATCCCGCCAGGCCGGTGTGGCTCAGTTGGTTGAGCCAAGAGGTCACCCATGAACCAAGAGGTTTTGGGCTCCATCCCCAGTAGGGGGCGTGCAGGAGACAGCCAATCGGTGTTTCTCTCTCCCTCTCTGTTCCTCTCTCTCTGCCATCAATAAAAACAAAAAGGTGTTCCCTCTTTGGATGGTTCCTGGTGGAAGCAACTATTGTGATTATTGTCAAATGTTCATTTTTAGTATCTTGCCATGCTGCTGACTAGCATTCTGTTGTCAAGAACTTGACTTCTGACCCTGTTTATCCATTCATTATTCATATGTTCAGTTAGCAACATTGTCAATATCTCACCAGTTGCCTCGTCCTTGAAGAGATTCATCATCGCGTCCAAACGTGCCTAGATCGCTTCAAATTCAAAGCCAGAGCTGGCGCACGGCTTGGAACCCGTCACTCCTCCTGGACCGATGTCACCTGACCCATCACGACTGCTCTCTCCGGTTCGTCTCTTCCTCCTTCGGCTTTCTCTAGATAAGACAGTGTGAGCTTCTCCTACCGTCCATGTCCCTCAGAAGAACAGGAGATAAAAAGGAGTCAGTGGCAGCACCTTCCTGACGTATATAAACCCGTCAAGTGTCTAAATATCATGGGGTGAAACTTACCTCTGGATTCCCTGGTGATCACGGGGGCCAACACTTCCCCATTCATTGTCCTTGCAAGACGCAACATGTTACGTTCAGAAAAGTGCTGGAATGAAGGCAGAGCACTGGGGATGGGGGCGGGGGGTGTTGAATAATTATGGAAAGCATACACCAAGGGGCTAGGGAATGCCCGACCGCGTGGTCATAAAGCACCATCGGAAAAATATTCCAACAGATGACGACATGGAAGTTGGCTCACTAGGGTGGGGGCACGCCCCCCGCTATCTGCAGTGCTGGCGCTGGCATTGCGTCATCGTGTCTATTCCGAAGTGGGTTTTCTCCCCCCTGAGTGATACTCCTCTTATTGGCCATTTCTCCTGGGCTTTGACCTGTGTCCCCATGGCACCCGGTGCTCGATGGCCTGTTGTCCTGAGGAGCCCAGGGGCCCTTCTCCTAAGCGCGGGCGCCCCCTAGCTGTAGCGGTTGTTCTTTGTAACTTGACGCCACAAAATTGGGCACAAATCAATGCCCCGTTCCTGTCTCTCTCCTGTTCCCGGCACATCTCAATACTTAGACCTCTTAGCCCGAGGGGACTGCACTTGAGAATTCTCAGGGGTCTGACCCTGAAGGCAAAGGGAGACCGAACATGACCTCGGAAATGTGCGTTTCTCCCCCAAAGTGTGGTTTCGCGCCATCGACTTAGCAAAATAGTAGTATTTTTCATTATCCCCTTCCAGAGGTTGTGACGTTAGGTGGGTTGTAGTCAGTTGTGGATAACAGGGCGAAGTACATCGTCAAACCCAACCTCAAACTTAACCTCTATTTTTTTTTTTAAAAAAAGGGATAATGGTGATTATAAGTATTAAATGAGGTAATCCATGAAATAGTGTTTATCTCAGCATGTGGTACATCTAAGAACTCAATTAAGTGCTATCTATGTGATTGAAATACATATTTTTGAAACGGCACACATCACTCCCACAAACAGAACAGTAAAAAATGACCAGAACTCAAACTAGCGCCACTTTTGAATGTTCTTCCTATAAAGTTAGTTTATTGACCATATCCGAAGAAGCGCATACATATATCATTTCACATGAACAAAACACAATGTTGAAGCCTGAAACACAGTAACTCAATCACTGGTGGGAAAATAAGCTTTTGAAAAAGAGAAACACACCTGGATTTTCATATCAATTACTTTGAACACACATTACTATTAAGTAACTGAATACAAGCCAATTGGATAAATGACTCGTCACTAAGTCTCCAAGCATAGCAACGGGATTAACAGGTTACTCACAAGTTCACAAGTATAACGAAGGCTGTGGGGAGTACCCTTGAGTGTACACACATTTTTGAACAATACCTATTACATCCTATAGGTAAAATTTCTAAGACTAAAATTGGGAGTCAAAATGTGCTAATTTCCATCCAATACCTATTTCCCAGGGTAACATACCAGGAGTCCAAATTTCTCCACACTTGGTACCTCTTAATCTAATAGGTGAAAAATGACAACCCATGGTAGATCTGTTTCCTTGTGTGTGTGCCTATCTGTGTGCACACACGCGTATTTGCTTCGTCAGTATTTGTAATTATTATTCGATAGCTGTAATTACTTCATCATCAATATGGGTGTGGTTGGGCATAGTTTTATATGCTCTTGGCCATTCACAATACTTTTTCTTTTAGGAGCTGAGCACTTATGGGCTTGGCAGCACTGAGACTGGCTGGGATGCTTGCCTTTTTTAGAATTAATTTGCGGGTAGTTTTTTCATAGGAGATTAGCCCTAACTTGGTCATCTACGTTTCAAGGAACCATACATCTATAGTTTAGTTGACTGTCAGATAAGAAGTAGTCCCATTTCATTTTAAGCTAAGCAGGTTGTTGGTTCTCTTTCTCTCCTCAGAACCCTCCAATGCAGGTAACAAAAAAACGAGCCAACTTGGAAAAAAACAGCTTCATTGGGCTCAACATGGCATCCGTCGGCTACATTCCAAGAGAAGGCTATTTCTTGATTTCTCCTAAGATCACAGGACTAGGAATATGTCTCGGTCGGGGTAACAAAAATGGCAACAACTCCCCTTTTTCCTGGGGGACAGTTTCTCTTAGGGGGTGACTGTGAATCGCCCCTTGGGAACCTTGAGGCACACCCAAAAAATACTGGGGGCCATGGAGAAAAAAAGGCTTGGACCATCACAAGGGTGGAGAGAGAACCAGGAACTTGGGACAGGGCCGATGGCCAAGGTTCATCTCCTACATCGGACCATTCTGTCAAGACTTGGGAGGGGACTTCGTTACCTAACCCATAGAAACAACACGAGAGACTCGAGGACCATTAAGCCACCAATGACCACATGTTCCAAACAAAAGGACAGCCTCCAGACACAGATCTGAATAAAATGGCGGGAAGGGACTTCCCTGGTTCAGGGTGTAAAATCAGATGCCTAACCTGGTGAGAGTTGAAAGGGAGATGCGTAAAGAGGCTCACTGAGGTCAGAAGAGCAATGCAGAGACATGACGAGAGGGGCCCACCGGGGCGGAAGTTTTTAAGTATCAAACAGAAATCTCAGACGTTCGAGAGAGGGGTTCAACAGCAGAGTAGATGACGTGGAAGAAAGGACGGGCGCAAGACAGGGGCCGGGGAATTCATCCAATCGGAGAGGCCAAAAGAAAAAAAAAATGGCATGAAAAGTGAAGACAGCTTAAGGGATTTTAGGGGACACCAATGGACTCATGCACACATCACAGTAGTCCAGGAGGAGAGATACAGAAAGGGGCAGCAGGGCTATTTACATTAGTATTGGCTACAGAACACAACCCTTATAAGAGGCATTCCCATTCGGGAATCCCGAAGGCACTGAGAAAGAGGACTCCGAGGAGGCCCGACACCAAGATGTATTCTAGTCAGTTAGTCACAAGCGAAAGAGTAACAGAGAATCTTAAAAGCAGCAAGAGAAAGCAACTTGTCCAGACCAGCAGCACGATTCTCAGCGGAAGCGTTGCAGAACAGGAAGGCAGCGGGATGACGGAGACAAAGTGCTGAAAGAAAACACTGCCAACCGAGATCACTCTAGCCCACAAGGTCAATTTTCATCCCTAAAACAGGGGGAACCACCAACGAGTCAAAGAAGAAACCAAGACATAAAAACCATCTCGAGGCGAGAAAAAACATCACGTACCAAAATGTACGGTACGCGGCAAACATAGCTCTAAGCAAGGAGTTTATTGTAATAAACACCTACATTAAGAAAAAGATCTCAAACAAACTAAGTTCACATCAAGAAACTACAAAAAATAAAAACAGAGGAATCCCAAAGTTAGCAGAAGAAAGAAAGTAACAAAGAGGGTGGAGGCGGCCGGGGAGAAGTCCATGGGGGAAAAAGGAGATTTATGTAATACTTTAAACAAGAAAGAATTTAAATAATAAAAAAAAGAGAGTAACAAAGATGAGAGCAGGAAAAAAAAATAAGAGAGACTAAAAAGATAATAAAGCCCTAGCCAGTTTGGCTCAGTGGATAGAGTGTCGGCCTGAGGACCAAAGGGTCCTGGGTTCGATTCCTGTCAAGGGCACGTACCTGGGTTTCAGGCTCCTCCCCGGCCCGGGCCCTGGTCGAGGCTCGTGCAGGAGGCAACCAATCAATCGATATGTTTCTCTCATTTCGATATTTCTCTGTGTCTTTCCCCCTCTCTTCCACTCTCTCTAAAAATCAATGGGAACATATCCTTGGGTGAGGATTAAAAAAAAAAAAGATAATAAAAAAGATCAATGAAATGAAGAGCTGTTTTTCTTTTTATAGATAACCAAAATAGAAAAAGGTTTACATATACCTACCAAGAAAGTAAGAGAGAAGACGCAAATAAAACTATAAATGAAAAGAGGAGACACGACAACCGATAGCACAGAGGATCACAAGAGACCGCGGTCATGTGCCACTTAACGAGCAGGGTATGTCCTTAGGTGATGGCATTATTGCGCGGACATCATGACATGGCCTACTACTATGGATGTATATGCGCTATGTACTGTATGGACTGGCAGCCCAGCAGGCTTCTTTACGTCAGCATCACCACAAACATGTAATGTGAGCCCCAAAAGGTGGCATTGTTTTTTTTTGGGGGGGGGGGTAATGCCAGTGCCTGACATATCTTCTTTTTTAAATCTTTTTTTTTTTTTTTTAATTTTCAGTTACAGGTGACATACAATATTGTGAGTTTCGGGTGTACACCCCAGAGAGTATAGACGCTACCTAACTTACTAAGTGATCATCTGGATAAAACTCCTAACCATTGGACACTGGACGGAGTTATCAGAGTATTACTGACGGGATTCCCTATGCTATACTTTCCATCCCCATGATTCTGCTGTTAACTCTCG
This sequence comes from Myotis daubentonii, assembly GCF_963259705.1. NCBI lineage: Eukaryota > Metazoa > Chordata > Mammalia > Chiroptera > Vespertilionidae > Myotis > Myotis daubentonii. The sequence continues at coordinate 17,759,513 of NC_081860.1, read as the reverse complement.
ATTTGCACTGCGTAATCCCTTCGCCTTTTTATCTCCCCCGTGCCCCTCCCATCTGTCAAAATGGTCTCTGTATCTAGGAACCTGTTTCTTTTCTGCGTGTTAACTTAGTTTTGAAGACGGTGCTGGCCACACACTAGATGAAGACCCACACCACCTCCCCCAACAAAGGGGTTCCTTTGTTGTAGGTCTTCCTTGATTCTGATCACTGACCGTGTGGGCTCCTTGCTTTTTTCTCTTCCCGTGTGTTAAATTCTCACTCTTACCTTGTGGACACACCATGAAAGAGTGAGCGAGCCTGCAAAACCTTACGCCCCCCCCAGGAAAAACAGAAGCCCAGACTCACGATGTTTCTCTCTCTCTGCCCTGGGCCTTACTGTGTGTGCGCCCTCTCACGGGACTGCTATGCTCTGCGGCCTGTTAAGTCATAAATGCGTTTTTCCTTCGCGGGTTCTGACTTGTTACTGCAGCAAAGCATCTTGCACAAGAACCACCAGTGTCCGTCCATTGGTTTACCAGGGGAAGATATCTGTGGGAAGCTCAAGGGGTCCCTGGTGAAGTGCCCCCGGGGCATTTCTAGCTGATAGTACTACAGTTCGTAGGCTGAGGCTGCCAGTAAACATTAATGTGTTGTGCTACAATTTTTGGAAGGCTACCAGGTCACAAGGCAATAGGAATTTTTCAGCTCTCCTATATTCTTAGGGGACCACCCTTGTATGCGTGGTCCATTGTTGACCAAAAGATCGTTACGAGGTACATGACTACACTATGAACAATTATACGCCACACAAATTCAACAACCTAGAAGACACAGACAAATCCCTAGAAATATACAACCTACCAAAACTGAACCACGAAAAAATAAAAATCTAAATAGATCGATTACTATAAAAGGAGACTGAGGCAGCAATCAAAAAACTGCCCAACAAAGTCTAGAAATAGATGGTTTCACTGGTAAATTCTACTAAACAGTTAAAGAAGAATTCATAGCAATCCTTCACAAACTCTTCCCAAAAAAAGGGGGGGGGGAGGGAGAGAATGGAACACTTCCACCAGCATTATTCTGATACAAAAATCAGACAAGAACAATACAAGAAAATAAAATTACATGCCGATATCCCTAAGTGAACATAGATGCAAAAACCTCGGCAATATATTAGCAAACCAAATTCAACAATACACTGAAAGGGGCCAGACACCACTACAAAGTGACATTTATTATTAAAAGGGATAGGCCATGGATGTCAAAACATCCATACATCAATCCATGTGACACACCACATTAACAAAATAAAGACTAAAACCATCATAAAATCGTCTGAATAAGACACAGAAAAAGCACATGACAAAACACAACATCTATTTATGACAAAAATCCTTGACAAAATGGGTATAAAGGAATGTACATCAACATAACGAAGGTCCTAAAAGACAAGGCCACAGCTAACGTTACACTCGGTGAAAAACTGAAAACCTAAATGGCATGGCCTACTACAGGAATAGTATTGCTTTACTTTTATATAACTGCAGGGCAGTGGGTTTATTTACATGAGTATCACCACAAACGCATGAGTAATGATGTACACTATGACATCATGACAGCTATGACATCACTACGTGAGGAGTTGTTCAGCTCCATTCTAATCTTATGGGACCCCCAACAGACGGGTGGTCAGTGGCTAACTGAACTGTTGTTATGTGGGACATGACCGTATATAGAAAACTTCCCAAGACGCCACCAAAAATTTTGTTTTTAGAATAAATAATCTCAGTTTAGTTCCAGAATACAAAATTAATATACATAAACCAGTCCTGTTCCTATACACCAACCGCTTGAAAAGAACGCAAATAAATGCAAAGATACTCTGTGTTCATGGACTGGAAGAATAAATATTGTTAAAATAGCCACACTACCCAAAGTGACCTACATTGTCGATGCAATCTATCAAAATCCCCATGGCACTTTTCACAGAAATAGAAAAAGCAATCCTGAAATTTGTATGAGACCTCAGAAGACAGAGGCATCACACTTCCTACTTTCAAACTATATTTTAAAGCTGCAGTAATCAAAACAGTGTGGTTTGCGCGTGAACACAGACACAGAGACCAATGGAACAGCACGGAGAGACCAGAAATCAACGCTCTGCGCATATGGCCAGGTAATTTTTCAGCTAAGGAGCCGAAAATTCATAATAGGGGGAGGGTAGCCTCTTCGATCAATGATGCTGCGAACACTGGGCAGCCACATTTTAAAAAGAATGAAAAAAACAAATAAATAAAAAGAATGAGACTGGACTCCGATCTTACACCAGTGACAACAAACAACTGGAGATCCTAATATTTAAAACTCATAGGAGAAAAAAAAAAAAACAGGGAGTACATTCCCTGACATTGATCTCAGCAATCATCTTTCGGATTTGACACCAAAAGCAAAACAAAACAAAACAAAAAAACTAAACAAGTGAGACACTATCAAACTAAAAGACATCTGCTCAGAAAAGGAGACCATAACCACATGGGAAAGGCAACCTACAGAATGGAAGGAAATAATTTTGTTAACCACAAATCTGATAAAGGATTCATAACCAACATATGCAAGGTACTCAACTCGATAGGCAAAACAAACAAAAAAAAACCAGACCCGGATTTAAATAGGAACAAGGACCAAGGACCTAAGCAGACACATTTTCCCCCCTAAGACATTAAGTATGGCCCCCAGGGACTTAAAAAAGTGGCTCCACATCATTGATCGAGAGGACAATTCAAGGGCACAATGAGGTACCATGTCACCCTTAGGATGTTTATTATCAGAAAGTCAGGAGATACATACTGACGAGTATGTAGAGAAAACCCTTGTACACGACGGGTGGGAATATACATGGGTACGAGGGCACGACCACTGTGGAAAACAACACGAAGATTCCTCAAGAGATTAAAATGGAACGACCGTATCATGCAGCAGACACCCTGGGCGGACAGCCACAGGACAGGGAAGGATCTCCAAGAGTTATCTATACACTACGTTCATATACACATTATTTACAATAGCCAAGGCATAGGAAAAGGAAGGAATTCACTGGGGAGAAGATGAAACGGCTGAGGGCATTATGTTAAGTGAAATAAGCCGGACAGAAGGGGGACAAACACAGCCTGGTGTCACTTACGTATGAAATATATGTACATATATATTTTAAAAAGTCAAGCCAATAAAAGAAAAACACCTCGTGGATCTATGCGGTTGATAATATTGCTTCTTTATTGCTATGTAGTCTCTGCTTACTTTTGACCCCTCTCATTCACTCCTACACAGATTTTTCTTTGAAACAATGGTCACGAAATGCTTACTTTCTGACATTCCAGCATCAAATGTGACAATGGGGGGAAAATGTCCCTGTCAACTAGGAGCTCTTAGGTATATATTTTGGGAAAAGGAGGCAGAACACACCACCACGGGGAAAAAAGGAGAATCAAAATGGGGAAGTGTATGAACGATAAGGCTAGAAAGACGACATGGGATGTGGGCAAATGAATCCACAGCCCCCCACTGCGTCAGCTCCTCACACTGATCCCGAAGGGACCCTCCCGAGACACGTACGATCTCAGTGCCCATCAACAAGGGTCTCATCCCAAATCGATCCATTCTGATGCTCACGGCACATCGGCCCTCTCTCCGCTAAGAGAATGGGGTGTGGGTGGGAATGTCGTTGAGTCTTACAAATGAATGAAGTGGTTCCCAGTGTTGGGCACACCCCCCACTGAAGGGAAATGTAATTTTTAAGGGGGGCAATTCGAGAATGAGTTATTAACAGTGAATGTTTTTTTGCATTTCTCATAGTTCTAGGGGCCTCATAGACAGTCTTTAAATACACATGGTGACATATTTATGCATCTCAGTTCTCAATGATGTGGTTTGAAACTTTATTTGCTATTCTGTCATATCACTTTTTTTTTTTAAACAATTCCTTAGTGTTTCCTCAGTACGTCCACTGTCCTCTCGTTCTTTTATTTTTCTCTTTCATGGATGCCATGTTCTTTGGAAGTTTGTTTAAGACCAAGTTCATGGCCTTTTAGGTTTCCTCCATGTGAATAAGAGTTCGCTTTTTGAATAAGAAGAATTCTATGTCATGGGGGGGGCGGGATCGGGATTTTAGAGATGCTTAGGTGGGGCGTGGCCAAAGAAAGGTTGGGTACCACTGACCTAGAGTCTTGATGAATGACGATAACCATGAGTCACTATTTTTTTCTTTACAAGGCTTTGGTTGAACCTATCTCTACTCCACATAGAACCAGCAGCGGTAATTTTTTTATTTTATTTTAAAGGTGATCAAGTCAGAAGAAGAAGTCCTCAATGAATGGATGAAGAGGCAGAAGGAAAGCAAGAGGGAGGCCCATCACCTATTAACCGAAGCCCCCTTGCTGATTAGGGTCATTTTTAACCTCTCCCTCCATCTCCAAAGTCTTCCTACTCCTCTTGATGTCCCGAACCTGAGCAAGATGGGAAAGGCTCACGTAGAATCCCAACTCCTTGTCCTAAAAGTGTATGCTCTCCCATCTACCACTCATCAGTAGACGGGTCTTCACAGACGGATCAATACTAAGACAGAAGCGGGTTCTTACAGACGAATAGAACTGCCATCCCTCTGGGGAACACCCATCATCCTTAGACTACAGATACACCAAGGGAGAATTCTTAAACACCAGAGAGTTTGAAGACAGTAATATCACTTGTATTCTGGGGGCACGGGGTGGGTCTCACTGAAGTTAGCCACATCGATTGTATGATTTTGTCCCTTCTCGTGACGGAAAACCATGAGCAGTGACTGTATTTTTGCAACGGAATGCCTTATTGGGCTATCATCACACCTCTACTCTTACAAGGTAATTCTAAAAATAGAGGAGTGCCTGAAACAGAGAAGTGTTTTCTAGGGAGAAAATGCACGTAAAAAGAGCATGCTAGAAAATAGGTTGGGCCCTAGCCAGTTTGGCTCAGTGGACAGAGCGTCGGCCTGTGGACGGAAGGGTCCCGGGTTCGATTCCGGTCAAGAGTACATACTGTGATTGCCGGCTTCTCCCCGGCCCGGGCCCTGGTTGGGGCGCGTGCAGGAGGCAACCAATGGATGTGTTTCTCTCACATCGATATTTCTCTCGGTCTTTGCCTTTCTTCCACTCTCTCTAAAAATCAATGGGAAAATATCCTCGGGTGAGGATTAAAAAATATATATATAGATATATAAGTTGGAGGGAAAGTAAGAGAAAGAGAACGCAACACAGTAGAAAAAACCGAGGTGAAGAGTCTATGGGGGTGGTTCTTTTGTATGATTCTTGAAACTCTAAATCTAGATTTCCAAACTACAAAGTCAAAGAAATCAACACTGGCATAAGGTATACATAGGAAGTTTACGAACTCGCAAGAAGCATCGTATTTTGAAAAGGGCAATGCATTTTACCTCTGACAACCAGGATGAGTCTTGGGACTAGAGGAAAAAGATGGGCTTATTGTTTGTTAGTTGGTTAATAAACCACCTATCACTATTGGGTCTATTTTATCTAGGGCCATTTACTGTTTAAAAAGTGGGCTTAATATTTTTCACCTATTAGATTGGCTAATTATCGATAATACCCATTATGTCCACGCCCGTAGGAAAATCAGCACGGCCATCGCACCACAGCTGTGGGCAGGCCTGGGAAAAATTTCAAGGGCAATTTCACAATATCTACCGAAATCAAAAGCATGCAGAGCTAAGGGTCCAACAATGTCACATCTAGAAGTCTGTTCTAAGAGAATTAGGAGCACGAGCGCATTAATATAGATCTATAATTATATACATTACAACAGTATATGCAGCGGCAAAAGACAAAGAAACACAGGTAACCGACGTGTCCCAAAGCAGAGAAACGGACGAACCCATTGTGATATGCACTACATCCAATAAAATGTCCATAGGGAAAGGAGATTTATCCGTTTGAGAATATGTCCACAATATACTTAAAAAACATGAAAGTGGCCAAACATAGACCATCACACAATGGCGTATTTGTGAAATAAACCCAACATAAACTTAGTTAAGCCGAGAGCAGTTACTTGACCACTATGCCACAAATGGTTAACTACTGTCCACCCCTGGAACTAGAAATAGAAGGTGGACAACGAATGACCACAGGCGACTTTAAATTGGGTAATAACCCATTCGTTCTTTTTTTTTTTTTTTTTAACCCATTCATTCTTGGCTGCCCCGTTTCAATGATCGAGGCGTAAAGCTGTTACTGAGATAAGTTGGGCGTTGGAGTTAGGTGTTCCCTCGAGATGGAGGAGTTTATGTTCCAGGAACAAGACAATGAAAACAGACAATAAACTCCGCCATCTCCATTCCACCCATGGAGGTGACACGGACAACCCATGAAAATGAAGGGCCATGGAGATTTGACCTTGAAATCGCTTCGGTACCTTGCGGTGCCCACGTGGACCCCAAAGAAGGCAATTCCAGGGATACCAAGGAACCGGTAATCTACAAGATGGTATCACCACGGTTCAAAATGCCAGGGCAATGGTCTTGGCTCCCCCTTAACACAACCGAAGTGGTGGTGGCACTCAGGTCTATGGGTGGGGCACTGGGAAAGAGTTGGTCAAGGCCAACTCCTGGTCTAAAATGCAACGTAGAAGGCTCACTAAACAGGGAAAACAATCAATCGCTTATTGTGGGAACACAAATATTAAGGGGATCTCGTTTGGGCCACCTCTAAAAAAAAAACCCCACAAAACACAAAAAACAGTGGGCTCCAATTCAGAACAGAGGATACCAAAATGGCCCAGGGGAGACACGTAGCTTATGAGAAAGCCTGACTATCGTGGGGTGGGGGTGGGGGGTCACCAAGGTGGTGTCTTATGGGTTACACAATCACATTTCCCACCCCCATCGCTCACTCCCATTTGTGAAGTAAAACACGGATTTTTCCATCCCCCACCCCCCCCAAAATGCAACAGGGTCAAGAAGACAATAGAAGAAATCACATGACATAGATTCAGAGCACAGAGAAGCATGTCACAGTCCAGGCAATTACTTGCCGGCAAGCAGGTCAGTTCTAGGCAAGCCGTGCCCTTTTGAGAAACAGAGACGCAGCAAGCTTCTCAGAGGGGGAAACGAGACAGCATCTGGGTGATGCTGGGGATGGGATCACTTCAGAAGGTGCCTAGGGTCCTGTTGTCCACATGTCCACCACCTGGGAGAGGACAGAGGGAGATATCGCGAATGAAAACAAACAGGTTTATCTTATACTAGAGGCCCAGTGCATGGATTCGTGCACCATTGGAGTCCTTCAGCCTGGCCGGCGCCCTCTCGCACTTCGGGAACCCTCGGGGGATGTCGGAGAGCCGGATCCCAGCAGGCCAGGCCGAGGAGCCCCAATGGTGCACGAATTTGTGCACCGGGCCTCTAGTATGCATGTAAGATCTTTGGTCAATCTCTTCCCGCCCTCCCCTCTCCCCCCTGAGATTCATCAGTCTGTTCCATGTTTCCATGCCTGTGCGTTGAGCGTCTGCCCCCCCCCCCAGTGGTCAGTACATGTTATAGCGACCTGTCGAACAGTCGCTTAGGCTTTTATATATATAGCTGGCCATGCCTCCTACCACAGGGAGGTCATCTGGCAATCCAGGATGTTACTGCTAGTCCCTGGAAAACTACACCCAGGAGCTGGTGCTAAGTATTTCCAAGCTACAAAACTTAGTTTGCTTCCATGCACAAAAATGATGAAACCATGATTTTTTTTGCTCCTCACCCCCCCCCCCCCCCCTGACTATGACTTGAGTACCTTCTGTTCCCGATTATTTTCAGGTCATCCAACCACACATGCATTGCTGAAACTGCCATTTCCTGTGTTACTTATAATTAGTATTTCAATTTAGCATTAGACATAAAATGGCCCAGCTGGCATGCTTCAGTGGTTGGATGGCGACCCATGAACCAGATCACTGTTTGATTCCCGTCATGTCACATGCCCGAGTTGCTGGCTCGATCCCCAGCAGAGGGCTTGCAGGAGGCAGCTGATCAATGATTCTCATCATTGATGTTTCTCTCTCTCTCTTCCTCTCCCTTCCTCTCTGAAATCAATAAAAAATATTTTTTTAGAAAATAAAATTCAGAAATGATGATGAGACAGCCTGGCTGGTGTATGTGGCTCAGTGGTTGAGCTTCGCCCCATGAACCAGGAGGTGACAGTTCGATTCTCAGTCAGGGCACATGCCCAGTTTGTGGGCTCAATCCCCAGTAGGGGGCGTGCAGGAGGCCTATTCATGTTTCTATCTCTCTGCCCTCTCCCTTTCTCTCTGAAATCGGTAAAAAATATTTCTAAAGAATGATGATGTACCATTGTACCAAGGAAATATTAATAACCTCCACTGCAAATTATATTTAACATTTCATGGAAAGCTTTCAAAAAAATCTAACCCCATTAGGGCAGTACCCACATTATATATTTTCCCTGCTTTCCTGAATGCCTCTTGTACAATTTCTGATGGTTTTCACTTGAAAAAAAAAAAAAGCCTGTATTTTGATTTGTAGTCTTATTCAGTCTTCTTTACTAACTAAAACCCGGGGTTAGACGATAACCTCAACATAATCACAGAGGCCACATAATAGGTTGAAGGAAAACACAAATGTAGTGTCAAGTAACTCAGAAAAGAATCGAACCCAACACCAATACGGCCAAGAGGGTATCTCAACATGACAATATTAAGTCTTAATGCTCTTACCTGCAGTCAAAATCTCTTTGGTCCTTGCTTATGGAAGATGCTTGTGAGACAAAAAAAAAAAAATAGGAATGCTTCACAGTATTTGAACAATCGTCATGCACTCATCAAACGAAAGGGTCAGAACCGACTCCCACCAAGGCGATATTCTGGAACATTCCTCCACGTCTGCCTACCCGCGAATACTAGCCATAGCTTGACTCATGCACCGAGAAAAAAACAACTTCTGTCACTAAGGCCCATACGAATTGCATCCAATGCCACTTCCTCGTCGATTTGCTTTCTGGTTATCTTTTTACAACCCCCTTTGACCTCCCCCCCGGCCACCTGCCTGATAGCCTTCCTTCTCTTCCTCGACCCATCCACCATTCATGGGTTTATCCCCAAACATCTTAACATTTGAATGAATGTAACATTGACTGAGCATACAGAGGTATGGTGAGGAGGTATAAGAGGCTTTTTATACCTTCTAGGGCAGTGGTCGGCAAACTCATTAGTCAACAGAGCCAAATATCAACAGTACTTCTTCAAAAGAGACTCGCCAAGGCCGAAAACCGACTTCCGCGCATGGGCCACAAAGTTTCAATTGCACTGTACGCGCGCACGTGGTATTTTGTGGAAGAGCCACACTCAAGGGGCCAAAGAGCTGTGGCTGGAGAGCCAGTTTGCCGATCACGGTTCTAGGGTATCTGATTGGCAAGCACGCTACAATTTGACAAGCCTATGCTTTACGGAATCCACGGACGCTTCTAGGTTTTAAACGACTGCAAACAAAACACTGGGTTTCCACATCACACTGGACATCACAGACACAGTACACCACCGATACCGATTCTTACCAGCATTTTCGAAGATCAAATCCACAGAACTGATCAACAAGAACTACAATTTGGATTGATCTAGAAATGTCAGCATCTAAGATGTCTCACTTCTTACACTGGGAACACCTCAGTTATAACTGTGGAAGATATGGGAAAATGTGATATATGCAGACGCCAACATAAAACGCAAGGTCAAGTTCAGTCTTGGATCCTCCTCCTAGAAGCCCTCACATTATTAAATTTAAAAAAAAAAACCATTTAAGAGAAAAAAACTATTCTTGTGGTCTTGCTACGGAGCGTTTTGATTTCTTTTTTGTTCTTATCACAGTATTTTGAGAACCTCATGTCTAAATGTATTTTATAAATAAAAAACTAGCTGGTATGCCTCATTAGCCCATCCACTTCTCATTCAACTTTATATGTGACTTTACTGTGTCTATTTTCAATGATGAAATTCTTATACCATCCATAAATCAATCTACTCATCAAACCACCTGTCAGACAACCTGAAAACCATCCATGATGCCATCACTCATGTAATTAGATCACCTGTGCACTGATTCCCATGTTCACCCATGAATACCCAGCCATCTAGCTAGCCATCAAACACATAAAAATCCGTATGTAGACAAGATTCACGCATTCAACATCCTCTTCCACACGCCACTAACCATCTCCACCTCCACTTCATATTGAATCTCTCAATCCGCACATTAATCCATGCCACCCATTGCTTTTCAAAACATCCATTCTTTAGCTTCGCACCCAATGCCCCCCCCCCCAGGTATAGTTTCATCCATTCTTACATCCACCCAATAGTGCATCCATTTTCTAGCCTTGTAGCCAATCAGACTTTCCTTAAAATTTTTCAGCCTGGCTATTGAAGCCTGACCTTCTTGACATCTGACTGTAAAATTACATGGAAATCTCCCACATCTCCCTTATGAGTTGCAATATATATTTTTTATATCACCCTAAAAAGAGCTACCAAAAATCATGGAGGGAAAATAAAAACATAGAAGAGCTCTGAATTAGTTTCAGGAATTGTCAAAACCTGATGGAGACAGTGTATCCCGTATCCCCCCAAAAGGTAATTTTTTAATTGGGCAAATTTTCAATAGCCAGTACCTTGAACACCTGGTTAAATCCCTCCCTTCTATTTCTGATCCCATAATCATCACACATTCAATCCACAACTAGTTCCCTCGTATTTCACAGAACTGTGCCAAGCCCTATACTACTGTCTCTGCCAGCACTGAGGACATCACAGTATCCTAGTGTATGTGATAAAACCACCATAAATGCCAGTTTGCTCTCTTTACTTCCTATGTCCCAATGCACCACTATTTCCACTCATACCTTCAAACTTCACAATTATACTCATCAATTCTTTTTATGGCTGCACATGACAAGATGTCCTCTGAATTTACTGCAGATTAACTCCCTGGATACTAAATTCCTATGCATACAAGCTTTACGTGTTACACTCGCACCATCACGATTTTGTGGGCTCAAGCCATCAAACACCTAAAATTACTGAAAATCTGAGAGCCGAGTTCATTGTATCTTGACTACATATTAAATTTATCTTTCCTGATTTGTCTATCCTGTCCCCTGCCATGATTGCAGATAACTTGGTCTTTATTTTCTCATGCAATCATCCACTTCTGGGTTTTGTAAAGTATTACATCATTTACAATTTTTTAACATTTGGCATCTGTAGCCAACACCTCTTCCACTCCTCCTCTATACAAGTCTTATGTCCTACCTCAATAACCTGCTCACAGTATTGGAGGAATTCCCCAAGTTTTACCAAGGCCAGAAGAAGGCACTGTGGTCAGCTATGCCAGGCCTTTTTTTTTTTTTTTAGCTGTTTGTGTATAAGTAAATCACTTAATACTTCGGAACTCTTTGAATGTATTTTTTTTTTGTCCTCACGAGACTGATAACTACTTTTACTCCCCTCAGAAGGCTATTATAAAGATATAAATCAAAGAGTGGCCACATTCATGAACTAGGAACTCAATGTTGACAGCCCTAATCCTATTATTTGACATTTAGGTAGATAAAAGGTAAGTAAAAAGCAAATACTATTTGCTTTATTTACATCTAAATGGGATTAAAATTAAGTTTATGCTACAAGCGATTTAAGTGAACCTCATAAATTCATCCTGTTAATTTTTTAACTGCATTATATTAGCAAACTCCCTTTGGGACGCTAATATCAAATCCAATATCCTATGGCTAATAATGGGAAAGCATTCGTCCTATATATCCTTTTAAATTTATGCTTTTGACAGTTGAAATTAATCATGAATAAATTTTACTCTTATTTAGAGGGAATAATGAAGATGCTATATGATTTTTTTAAATGAAAACCTTTCGTAAGTGAAAGGCTGATACAAAACACAGTGTGATACAGGAATGGCCTTATAATAAACGACAATGATGTATTTCTATGATATTCCTATAACCAATGGTGAAAGAATTAACCAGTCCAGTAAAGCATTTAAAACTACGACGGAGAATGGAACAAGACATTTAACACAGCCACAGGGATGCCATCTAGAGGTAGACATGTAGTTTTTACAGGGCCAAAGGCCTGATTTCCTCCACAAAAATCAAGGGGGAAAAAACCCAAGGACGTTTGCAAAGTCAAAGATAAATTAACACAGAAAATGGAATGGAATCCTTGATTCACGGGCTGATTTGAACACATAACACAGTATATTATAGGTCAATGATGGCGAACCCATGACACGCGTACTCATTTTTTTGGTTGATTTTTCTTTGTTAAATGGCATTTAAATATATAAAATAAATATGAAAACTATAAATCTATTTTAGTATGGTTGCAAATATCAAAAAATTTCTATGTGTGACATGGCACCAGAGTTTAGTTAGGGTTTTTCAAAATGCTGACATGCCGAGCTCAAAAGGTTCACCATCACTGTTATAGGTGGTACTGGGATCATCTCTGTGATACTTGATATCACTAATTTCTACTTTTCAGCAGGTTGCTTGATGATTAAGCTTGAAAGATGGGCATCCCTAAAGAGTAATATATTATATACAAAACTAGATCTTGGATGTTATTTCTTGGATGGGAGATGGGAAAATATAAGTGCACGTGCAGATTCTATTTGGGATATATTTTTTAAAATCCCATACATACTTTGAAAATACACTAATTTTGGAATTAATGACATGCCACCAGTATACATAAATGGCTTTTGTATAACACTAAGAAAGTAACTATATGAAATGGGTAACAATAAAATCTACAATAGCAGTATGCCAACGTATCAAATTGATTAAAAATTGAAAGACATACCTGTAGTTGTATAGGAAGTCTCACTTAAAAGATACTGTCTCCTAATTAATCTAATTAGTTTGGTGCAAATGAAATAAAACTGCATGTTTCCCCAACTTGCAAAATAATTTTAAGCATCAAGTGACAGAAAAAGTGCGAGTATAGACAGGGCATATTCTGAAAAAGAAAAGAAATGAGATAGAACTCAATAGACTAGGTAAGAATACAGGCATCAGTAATTTTGAAGCATCAATAGAAAGTCAGAAACATGGAGTCAACAGATTGAATTTTTGGATTTCAACGACAGAGAATTTAAAATCAGTGGTTAACTGTTTAGGTCAAGGTGCATAATGTCAGCATGTAATGCTTTAAAATTGTTGCGATGATTCGTGTAAAAAGAAATAAAATGACAAAAGTGATGAAAAGTAGAAGGAAATAGACAAAAATGTATGATCCTATTGTAAACATGTTTTTAAAAAGAAAAACACCAACACAAAAGGCATAAAACAGAATATGATTATATTTAATGCACAAGTTTGATACAACCAAAAAGTAAAACAGCAGAGTAAAATAGTAACAAAAAACATGGTATATCATTTGCAATGCATGAGAAATGGTAACATCTTTAGTTATAAACAAGCTCTTAAAATCCAGTGACACTATAATAATGCAAGGAAGCTGGAAAAATGAAATGAAAAAGTACAAGTGATGATTAAGCAGTGAGCATATATGATTTTGCGGAGCAGTGATGAAGAATAACTTCTCTGCAGTGTCAGTGAGCAGAATAAAGACAATGACACCTAATAGTCTACAGCTTTGAGCAGTGTTGTGCAGTTTGAAGTCTCAAACAGGGGGAGGCAGAATAAAGAGAAGGACCTAGAATGAGGGGAAAGCTAACTTCTGAGTCTATATATAAATTGAGTATTTTTAGCCAGAGTCATTCCAATTCATTGGAATTTTTTTCAACAAGTTAGTTGAATAAATTCAAAAGGAATAATATAAAAGCATGTTTAATGCAGAGAAGATGCGTGGCCAGTGTAAGCGCCTAAAACACTACTTGTCTACAATGTCTGAGCAGCACCACAAGGGTGCGCGCTAACTCTATTAGTAGATGATAGCGTAGGGAGTACAGTCGGTTTGTACTGTGATCCGTATATATGGGGCCTGGTGGGTACCCGAAACATTGAGGGGACACTTTACTTTTTGAGTATACCTGAAACTAATACAAAGTAATATTGAATGTAATCTAATTGAAAAATAAAAAGACATTAGATGACATGGGGCAGGGTAAAATTAAAGGGGAAACAAAGGTACATAAAGTAATAACTACATACTTAACAATTTCTATGTTGCCTAAAATCTTAAAAAAAGGCTATTTTTAATGAATACATTTTAAATCTACGCTATGATTATAAGTAAAATAGAAATATATGGGAGCCCTGGAGGAGGCCTCGCAACGGCACGTCCAGGGCTTCGGGATTTAGGTCTCCAGCTTTCCATCTCCTGGTGCCAGTCCCACAGCAACAAGGACAACAGTCAACATGCTGCTTACAGTTCTCGCCATCACCCGCTGGGTCACCTTGGACACGAGCGCTCTCTCCTGTCAGGCTGGCAGGGAGTGTCCGTGGCCACGCCCAAGAGGCACCTCTGGGCCGCTCTGGAGCCTGGCTGGCGGGTGTTTCAGATGGTGGCAGAAGCAAGTCTGTTCCGGCATCCCCTGGGGCCACGGGAGGAAAGGAGAACAGGTTAGAACCTCAGTGGCATCGCATCACAGGGCAGTTCAAACTGTGATCAACAGTGTGTCTTACATGCATGTCTCCAGGACGCTCCTGGGCCAGGGATGGAAGTGGGGCACACTGCGTGAGGACTCGAGGCGGTGGTGCCATCCTCGGGAACCATCATCTCCTGAGGGGAGAGAAACACTGTAAGCCAAGGCGCACACCTCCTCTTGGGTAACATGACCTTTTTGAGCCATTTGCTCCCTAATTCTCAGCAGGGCTGGAAATCCCCAGGTGCCCAAGGTTTTTCTAAGCCCAGCTAGAGCCTCATCCTAAAACAGCACTTCTTGTTCCAGAACCTCTTACCGGTAGTTCAGTTGAGCCTCAGGGAACAAGGTGATCCATTGAAAGACAAAGGCTCCTGATGTTGGTTGTCCTCACTTGTCACAAATTTACTTTCCTTTCCTCCTTTTCACTCCTGCAAAGTGGACAACAGAGCCAAGTTTAGATCCAAATTAGACAGCAGGACACAAAGTAGAATAAATTTGTGATGGTCAGGGATGTTGAATGGGACTATCCAACATATATGACTAAACAGACTATTCTTCACTCTCTCACCTCTCCCAAGCACTTTTAGCACAAATGTAGAGAATATTGAATGCTCTTGTGCAAATTCTGAATGTAAATTCATAAAGGACTACTTGAAATCCTTCTGACACTCAACTACAATAAAAAGAGTCCAACCTCTAATTACTCCCAGACTTTCAATAGTTAGAACGAATAATCTTGCCCGGTCAACACCAATGCAACTGTTTGGCACATACCTGCAGTCTCGTCGTCTCCCTTCTTCTCTCCTTGGGTAACCGATTCTCCTCCTTCCTCCTCCTCCTCACATGGTACAGCTCTGTGCTGCATTAGTCTTTAAGTCTCATGCTGTCTTGATCTCTTAAAAGCATTAATCAGGCCCAATGGCAATACAAGGCCGGACCCACAGCCACACATGCCCAAGATGTTGATAGGCAAGATGGACGACAGGCACAAATTAGCTGTGCCTTTAAAATTCCTGCTGTTGAAATGTTCCTTTTGAAATACCTTTTAAAAATTTGAATGCAAAGTAGAAGCAGTCCTTCCATTCACATGTCTGTACAGAGATTTTGCCATAGTCGTCCAGACAACTTTCTCTTCCATACTCAGTCACTTTAGATTGTCATGTAGCAACATACAAATACATGGATGAGCAATGCCTTATTGTTTAACTAGCACATGCACAAAAATTCCAAAGTGTGTCGAAGCCATCACCGGGATAGTGACACTGATGGTGAATCATTGCCCTTAGCTTTTCTGGTATATGAACTAGAGGCACAAGGACACACCTCTTGTCAATATACATTTGTTGATCTTTGTTCAAAAATGACAATTTTAAGTATCAATTTAAAACACACATCCACATAAGAATGTTTTATCAGTGGTTAGATTATATTCATTTAAGTAAGCTATAATCATTACAATATTTTTCACTAATGTGTATTTCAGTTGTTCAATGTTTCTTTCAACCTATAATGTACCTTCAACTTTGTAAATTTGATTTGGAATAGATAAAATCACAGCAGTCACTTTTACGCATTCAATTTTGATTGTCATTGCCAAACTGCTGTTCAGAGATGATCTATACTTTAATCAATACTGGATTGGACCTCCTTTCTAAGAAACTTTCATAATGTACATTACAGGCAACTGAGATACAATACACTTTCGACATTCAAATATAACAATTCACCAGAAAAAATTTTAAAAAGGTGTCAGAGAATTAAAATATTCATAACTAGTGAAATTCTCTCATACAGATGCATATAGATGAAAACATTGATATAGAGTTGCTTAATTATCTCATACAAAATTAACACATTTACATGTAACATGAGGCTGGCTTTCATAAGTGTAAGAATACAATAACTTTCATAGCAAAATGAAAATCAAGAAGCAAATAAATGAGAAAAAAAAGCATTATCAGACCTATACACCTAAAACTAATGTTACAGATGTGTTAATATCTATCTAGCCTAGCAACGTAGCAATTCCTTTAGCAATGTGCGTTGCTGCCGTGTTTGATCACATCACTGAGAATATCTGAATGTGACAAAGGGACAGTTCTTGTCACATACCTTTCTCCCTGAAGCTTCACAATACAAGTCTGGTTTGTCACTGCTGCTATCCATACCCGGTGTAGCCTTTCCTTATACATGAGAGCCTAATAAGATGAAGATATGTAGGCCATCTTGGGATTCCTCTCCCAGGAACTCACTGAACACCAGAACGCTAGCACAGCCTAGGAAGCAGATATCCACTAACCACCTATTACATTGCCAAAACATACCAGAAGCCAACTTAGGCTAGTTTGCAATGAAATATTTACAAAATTTTGCGAATCTCCCTGTGCATCTAGAAAAACTAGATGTTTAAAATGATGTGTATTTATATATATATGCCTGCTATTTACAAAATTGTCCTGACTGTGGCTGTGTAATTCCTATAAAATACATTTCCCATGATTAAAATACATAATGCCCTATCAGCTACACAACCACAAAGTGAGGACTGAGGTCTTTGATGTAGAATAAACACTAAACAATGCCTTATTTCAAAAAGTGTAGGGCCACTCCCTTTTACCCGCCCCCTAGCAAATCCACAGAGCAAGGATATATATATATATATATACATACATAGCCTAAGCAACCACCACACAACCCAAGAATATAAAAGCATGGAATTGTACAATGAATTATTTACAAGAGTATACGTTGAGAGAATATATACATCTGGAAAGACTAGATGTTAGAAATTAAAAAAAGTGTATCTGCCTGTTATTTACAAAGTTGTCTTGAATACTGTCATGCGACCAAGGGAACACATACACAACTATGTATAGTTCCAAGAGGTAGTATAAAATCCGTTCAACGAAGCAACTAATACCTTCAATGTTAGAGAGAGAAAAAAACACAGAAGGATAAGTAGGCAGAGTACAGAGGATTTAGGGTAAGAAAATAACCCAAATATCAAGATGGATATATGTCAAAGTCACCTTATGGATGTAAAAGGCATGAGATTACCCTATATGCTGGGTTGATTATTGCATGTGTGGGGGGGACTGAGGTATATGGGAAATCTTTGTACCTTCCCCTCAATTTGCTATGAATTTTAAACCGCTTTCCAAAAAAAAAAATCTTAAAAAATAGAAACATATTGGGAAATTTGGCACATCCAAAAAATACCAAATTCACACTGTATCTTAAGTTTTAAATTTATACTTGTTAGGATGGCCAGACTATTCTTCCATGTTGGGGGAAATGAATTATCTTGTACATTTAATTTTATTGCCATGTTATTATTGAAAGACAATGGTAGGAACAAATATACAATAAAATATTTACAGGATTATATACTTAAGAGATTCTGTAAATGTTCTTTAGAAAAAAGAATTCCATCCTGAACCTCAGTACATCTGGGAAAATAATATATAACAACATGGCCCTTAAATTGAGGTATTTTTCTATAAAATGACGATTTCATGGTTACTATCTACTTTTACATCTAAATAAAAATGTGAGGTAAAAATACTTTCCACTTATTTCACTTAGCATCCTATTCTCAAGGTCCATCCATGTTGTTGGGAAGTGGGTGGAGAGGTAGTTGAGGAAAATGGGGGCCACATCGATGGTGATGGGAGAGGATTTGACTGTGGGTGGTCTACATGCAATGCAATAGACAGAGTCCATGTCATGGACATAAACCAGAAAGACATGAAGAGAGTCTTAGAGATGAGGTCAGAAACATCCACTACCCCTGTTCAACATTCAGAGAAAAAAGTCTAATTATACAAATAGGTTGTGATATTAGAAAGTATATCAGCAATGAACAGGCGTTTCAAAGATAAATACAGTTTGAAGATTAAAATAGGCAGGACTGGTGAACCATTTCAACAAGCAAAAAAAGCATATGTGCTACAATTTCAGGTGAAACAGATTTAAAGTTTTTAAAATGACAGAAATCTCGGCACATGTACAAGAGTATATGGTAGAAAAACAAAGATCTGGTCAGATTAATCACCCCCATTCACCCCAAGTGATAACCAACACTAGGGGGTGAAGTAACACTTCTATTGGTAACAAACATTTTTTAACCCTAGTTCAACATTAACATATGTACTGTGTGTGTGCGTGTGTGTGCGCGCGAGGGGGCACGTGGAAACAGGTTATTTCTACAAACCTAGGAGTGAAGATGTGGTAAGAAACTTGTCTATTATACATACAGCAGTCAGATACCTCCCTGCTCGGCTCCAGAACTTAACATTCAAAAACTAGATTGGTAGAAAAAAAATTACACATTTACACATTAATGACAATGATTTCTACACCTTAACAAAGAATATCTACTAAAAAAAAATACAACACAAAGGCAATAACCCCCCCCAACAATACATGTCGACTAGACATAGTATAGCAATTTAATTGCCAAAACAGAAGTCACGTGTGTCTATCAATGCAGATGTTATAAAACAAAACATTTGTCCACCATATAGCTAGCAGCGTCACAGTATCTTCCATTGTTTGTCCTATGACTTTAAAAAAGTTCTGTACACTAATATACACATATGTACATGCATATATGTGTATATGTATACACACATATGAATATGTAAACAATCATTATATTTAAAGAACTAAAAGTTTAAAGCAAAAAGATATATACAATAATCTAAAAACAAGACATGCAAATATAAAAGTTCCTATTGCTTTAAAAAACGTGTAACTGTATACTATATACATATAATACAAACACATTCTTTTGTCAGCCCACATATAATGAACTTGGGTTTAATATATTCCATTGCTAACGTCCCACATCAAACATAAATCACCTGTACAACTAGAAATAAGTTCTAAAAACAATTCACTATTATGTCAATTTCCACCAGCAAATGAACTTTCTAAACTATGCTGTTTTATACCACATGTAGAGATTTCTCCAAGTTATGCAAAAAAAAAAACCCCCGTCCTATTTGTATACAAATATATCTGAAAACCATCAATGAAAGCAGACCTACAGTTGCAATGAAATTTCCAGCATGATGATGTCATGAAACAGAGAGCATTACACTATGCTCACCACTGAGGACAACATGAAAATGGAGCCTAATGATGCAGGGAACACAGAGAGGCTACATCTAACATCTCTTTGGTAAACAAAAATGCTTCTATCCCATTAAGTTGATCATATTTATAACAAATTTACAATGACGTATATACATGTTGAAAATTGCATGTTAGGCATTAATAACATTGTTTATAACAAAATGTTATCATAAATAAATAATGAGGCCATTTAATAATGCAACTGGCAAAACAAAAAATTTACAAACTAAAGGTAGACGTGTGAGCATGGAGGTAAGCCATCCCTGTAAGATGGCTTTGGTAACATGGCGCAACAGTCCTAATATATATATATATAAACAGCAATAACACTTGGTAATAAGCAAAGAGCAACATATACATTTCAAAATAAAAAGCATTTACAGGAATATCTACACCCACAGAGCAGCCTTTCATGTCTGTGATAGCTGTGTACAAAACCTCCCTCCTCCAGTCCCACAGCAATCGTCCATTCTAATGGTTTAATATGTACATCTTTCAGAGGTATTCTGACAGTTCTATTTTCATCATCATGTATTAAAATACTTCTATACACGTAACCAAACTCCTTGTTATAATAATTACAATACATTAGGAAATGGCGCAAAGCAACTATATTTGGCTTTTTTATACACATGGATATCTAATGCCTTGCTATTTCCTTTCCTGCTATCCCTGAGCACACAAACAACGAGTCCAGCATTGTGTATAGCTTTAAAAAACTCTATATACAGAAGACAATTTTACTAAATGTATTAGAAACTTCCCTAGGAAACCAGCTTGAATATCACAGCAACCGTTACAAAAATATCCAAAAATAACAGATTTGTTTACAAATGGAGGCCTCTGTGCTTGAGTTTATATTCCAAGGAAGTTAACGTAAACAAAGAATAAAAACAAGAAAATGAAACCATTATATGTTGAATTTCATTCTCTTGGTCTCCTCACATCAACAACAGTTCATTAACATTCATCAGTCACTGAGTATTTCCTATTTACATTTTAACAACATTGTCCATACCAATGTCCATCAATTGTTCAGCTTTATGTGGGCAATAAAGTACTTAGCAAGGTTAGATTCTGTGTTGTTTTTAAAATGCGAATTGGAGAAAACTGGAGACCTGTGCATCAGGCATCTATACAAGAGTCTCAGATACACAGCTTTCAATGGTAGACCTTCTGAAGGTGAGTTGAGACTCCCCATCACAAAATATTTTCTCCAATGAAATGTAAGACCGATGGTCAAAACAGTATCAATCTGTGTTTCTTGTCTTTGTGGCTGGTAAAGCTTCTAGGTCAATTAGAATGTGCTGTGTGTCCTTCCTCTCCAGATTCCTGCGGGGTCGGCTGTGTCTAGTGATGGTGTCCTCCACATGCCTTTGTGGGGAGGAATGCGGGATGAGGGTGCTGTCCCTATATGCTTTTGGCCCAGGCATCAATGCGTATCAGGTGGGGAGAATGGCTCTTGGTCTGGCCAAAGACCCCTTCAGTCTGCATGAGGGTGAGATGCCCACAGGAGTCCCTAGCTCAGGCAGGGCAGTTCCTCAGGCTGGGATCTCTGGCTCATCCATTGTACATCATCCTGACTTTCAGTAACACTGTTTCTTGCTGTACAAACTTCTGGAGATTATTAGGGGGACCAGGGGGTTTGAGTGAACGAACATCCCAGATTTTGAGAATCCAAATCTTCAGAGGTGGCAAGTGGACGATGACCGGTTTTCAGAGTGGCAAAAGATGCTGGAAATACCAGTCTATGGAATCTTTCCCCTCCTTCTGATTATTGCTTATTTATAATACTGTTGGAACACGATGTGGTTCGTCATGTCAGAGAGAATCTGAAGACAGAAGTAAGGCGACGGCTGGAATTTTAAAAAAGTTAATAAAAGAGGTCAAACTGCCGATTGGAAAGGTAGGTGCGGAGCAGCCATCTAACGGAGCCTGAACAGCAATCACCTGGCTACGCAGGTTCTTACTTTTGGCAAGAAACCCTTGTCCATTGTTCTCAGGCTCCAACTGAGTCCAATGCCTGCCCCTTGGTCACCCCCTCGTTGGCAGCAGCTTTCTACAATTCTCTAAAATTCAGGCAAAGGTATCATGCAGTGGTTCTGAAGTGATGTTTACGATGGCATGGAGTGACTTCACATGGTCACTGGCCAGAATCTTCTTGGAGTGATCGAGACATGGTCTTGTCATTTTAAAAACAACTGTTCCACGAGTTCTCTTTAACAGCAAGTTGTAGAAGATGCTATATACATTACAAAAGCTAAACGATATATGTATTTACATAATTTTATGTGGCTACGTCCGTGGTTACCACTAATAAGTAAACAGTTGTATACTCTCAATAACAATGAACTCTTGATCTCTAAGAGGTTGCACAAGAGATTCGTTCAAATGTTCACCTGCTTTTTTTTTTTTTTAAACAGGTAAGTTTTATTCTCTAGTGAGCTAGACTGAAACAGACGGATGACTTTACAAAAAACCCTTTTCCTTTCCACAGAAGCCGAATTGAAATGTGAGTATCCCTCTGGCTGATGGACAGGCAAGTTGAATTTAAGATGGTGTCACCCAATTCTCTGCATGCAGCAGAGGCACAATCAAATGCCGTTGTGTCCGGAGTGTATTAAAGAGTTTAGATTTAAAGTGGAAGCTAAATTTTGCCTAAAACTTCCGTTATCTTTTCTTTATGAATATATTTTACCCAATAAC